>NC_079219.1:33347423-33634923 GCF_029633865.1 Lampris incognitus | reverse complement strand
CAATTTTATCATTGCATATTAGACATACCGCAGATCCTGCTCTCTCCACAAATGCAAATTCCTCTGTGCACGCAGCCTGGAATGCACGGTAATCATCGTCTTTTTTTCTTTTCGCCATCTTTTCCGTTACAAGGGTTGAAGCGGATAAACTAGTTGGCTATCTGATAAAATTGATTTCTTCACCTTTACAATGACCCGGACATGCTCGCGAGCCATTGGTTCCCGACCCGACCCACGGGTGACCCGTGAAATTCATCTTCAAAACTAATTTCTTTTTACTTTAAAATGACACAGTATTATTAAGAAATATCACAAGTATTTTAAAATCAGTTCCAAACTGATTTTTAAAAAAAAAATAATTTTTTTTCAACTCAAAATTGTCTGGGAGCCATATGCCGTCACCGGAAGAGCCATATATGGCTCGCGAGCCATAGGTTCCCGACCACTGGTTTAGGACATTGCAGACAAACTGGTTCTGTGCACCACAAAGCAGTATTAGAATGCACATATGAGGCTGTAGAGGAAGCAGTGGACCCCTTTTTCTTTAGTTTTTTTTTAACCACATGAAAGGAAACTTAACAGCATCTCTTATTGATGGAAGTAGGCTTTAGCTACTATAAAATGAGCGAATGATTCACATTCCGCTCAAGTCTGTCCTGCCTGATTTGTTGTTGAGGGATTCTCTTCATATTTAGTTCTCCTCTGTGTTTACCAGATTGGTGACCAAGCAATGCTGGACCAGATTTATGCTTGGGATGACCAGGAGAACTGCCATGTTGAAATCAAAGTCAGAGTTCATGATTTGAGGTGGTGTAGAGCCATTTTTCAGGTCTTTCTCCTCACTTGTGTCATCGGTCTTGGTGGTGACAACAGGCGATAATAGGCACCATCATCAGCAAATGGCAGGGTAGAATCAGCAACATAAAGCTCGAGATGAACAGAAGCCATTCTTTATTTAAATGATGCTATTCTCATACATTGTTTCTAAATACTGTCTTAGAAAGCAGTTTTTGAACTTTAGCAATTCCTCTGGTGTTTTTGGTGTTAACTGCATTCCTCTCAGTGACTGCAGCTTTCACTTCTGTATCTTTCAGAGGCTCAAATGTTAAATTGGTTTCTTCCACCAGAATCAGAGTCAGAAACACTCTGTCATTTCATTTCATGCACTTGTGCACATGAAATGAAACGAAACATCATTTCCCCCAGCCCACAGCAGGGCAACACAAAGACAAAAACACATCCAGAAACTGCAAGAACTACAAGAACACATATATCCAAGCTAACACATATATCTAAAAAAAAATAAAAAATTAACTGTCCAGGAGAACGAACACCTGCCAGGATGACTGTCGGAACTGCCGGTCTGCATAGGCTAGCAGTTAGGTTAGCCTGCCTCGCTTCCGCATCATGTTAGACCGCCCTCAGTAATTCCTCTTCGGGTACAGCTCCGATCAGGGCCGTGGTCTTTGCGCCTATAGGATGCAGCAGACGAAGCTCCCTCAGCCGATCCAATGCTAGCTCTCCCAGCCAGACACCTTTGACACATCTCCCCACACTCCACATGATGACACTAAAAACATAGTCAAGGCTCAGCGAGGCTGCCGCCAGACCGCCCTCAGTGTTATCAGAACTGCCAGTCTGCATGGGCTAGCAGTTAGCTTAGCCTGCCCCGCTTCTGTGTCCTGTCAGACTGCCCTGTTTCCTCCTTGAGCACAGCTCCAGGCAGGGCCATGGTCTCTGGGCCCACAGGACGCAGCAGACCAAGCTTGAGCTTGATTAAGCTCAATCAAGTCAAGTCTGCGCAAGCAGACCAGGATGTTGACATCAGTGTTCACTAGCTCTGGATCAAATTAATTAAGTGCTTTTATCAGGTGTGCTGGTATGAACTTCTCTCTGACTTTTCCATGAATGAAGAAAATGTTCCCATCTCAGTTTTAGCAGGAAAAGTTGACCAGATGATCTGAAATGCCTTCCCAAAATGCCCCCTGTGACTCCAATAGCCACATTACATTACATTACAGTCATTTAGCCGACGCTTTTATTCAAAGCGACTTACAATAAGTGCATTTAACGTAGGAAATCAGGAGAACTACTAGTCATCAGATGTCATAAGTGCATCTAAACAAGCATCTAAGCGCAAAACCAGTGCTAATGTAAAAGCGCAGTTTTTGAACTTTAGCAGTTCCTCTGGTCTTTTTGGTGTTAACTGCATTCCTGTCAGTGACTGCAGCTTTCACTTCTGTATCTTTCAGAGGCTCAAATGTTACATTTGTTTCTTCCACCAGAATCAGAATCAGAAACACTTTGTCATTTCATTTCACGTGCATTGGGGGCATCACAAGCAATAGTACGAAGGGATGAAGCCAAAAGCATTGCAGCAGACTTGAAACCAATGCAGCACCACTTCTCCGGCACTGACATCAGTCATGCTGGCCTCCTAATCCACCTCCTCCTTCAGTCCTGCAATTGCCTTAATAGCCTACCAAATGATCTGAGGGTCTCCACCAAAATCTGACCTCGTACTACTTTTACTTTTTTACTTTTTACTTCTTTAATCTTACTACTTTTTTTTTAATTGTTGATAGCTCCATGAGCTACCAGCTCCACATCTCTCATTTTCATGCTGATATCAAAGATATTCCAGTCAAAAGACATTTGATTTGGAAATGTCCTTAAGGCAATGATACTTCAAGACTGATTTTTGAGTAATGATAATGGGCAACCGTTCTCAAAAAGTCAAGCTCATCATGGTTGCTTTAATTGCACTGAAAACATCTTTGTTGTTTTTATTTTTTGCAAATACAAACATATAAATAATTAAAATGCACTTCTAGATTTAGAGTTGTTTATAGGGTAACTAAACTCTAGACCATTGTATTTAGTCTGCTGACATCTAAAAATCCATGTAAAGGTTAAAGACATGGCAGGCTGGTCTTGGTACTCTGTGATGTTTGTATAGCAAGAGAAACACAACTGATGATAATAACACTAATAATGGATTTGTTGGATGTTAGTATGCCAAAGAACCAGCATTGACAGTACTATTGACAACTGTTATTGCTGGTTCTGTCTATCTGTCAATGCTGATAGATGTGCCAACACACCTAAATCCAACAGAGCCATTATTAATGTTATTAGCTGCAGCTGTGTTTATCCTGTCCCAAGCCCAGATAAATGGGGAGGGTTGCGTCATGAAGGGAATCCAGCGTAAAATCTTTGCCAAATCAAATATGCAGATCATGAATAAGATTTCCATACCGAATCAGTCGAGGCCCGGGTTACCAACGACTGCCACTGGTACTGTTAACCAGCAGGGTGCCGGTGGAAACTATGCTACTGTTGGGCGAAAGAGAAGGAGAGGGGGAAGGCATGTCCAGAGGCAGCGAGAGAGGAGGAAGGGTAGGAGTGTGGAGGTGAGAGTCGGAACTTTGAATGTTGGCACTATTGCTGGTAAAGGGAGAGAGCTGGCTGATATGATGGAAAGAAGAAAGGTAGGCATACTGTGTGTGCAAGAGAACAGGTGGAAGGGGAGTAAGGCCAGGAGTATCAGAGGTGGGTTCAAACTCTTCTACCATGGTGAGAATGGGAGGAGAAATGGGGTAGGGGTAATTCTGAAGGAAGAGTATGTCAAGAGTGTGCTGGAGGTGAAGAGAGTGTCAGACAGAGTGATGAGTACGAAGCTGGAAATCGAAGGTGTATTGATGAATGTTATCAGCGCATATGCCCCGCAAGTTGGATGTGAGATGGAGGAGAAAGAAGAATTCTAGAGTGAGTTGGATGACATGGTGGAGAGGGTACCCAAGGAGGAGAGAGTGGTGATTGGAGCGGACTTCAATGAACATGTTGGTGAAGGGAACAAAGGTGATGTGGAGGTGATGGGTAGGTATGGTGTCAAGGAGAGAAATGTGGAAGGACAGATGGTGGTGGATTTTGCGAAAAGGATGGAAATGGCTGTGGTGAATACATATTTCAAGAGGAAAGTGCACACAGGTGGACTATATCTTATGTAGAATGCCAATCTAAAAGGGATTGGAGACTGCAAGGGGAGAACGTAGCTAGGCAGCATCGGATGGTAGTCTGTAGGATGACTTTGGAGAGCAAGAAGAGGAAGCGAGTGAAGGAAGGGCCAAAGATCAAATGGTGGAAGTTGAAGAAGGAAGACTGTTGTGTGGAGTTCAGGGAGGAGTTAAGACAGGCACTGGGTGGTAGTGAAGAGTTGCCGGATGGCTGGGCAAGCACTGCAGAAATAGTGAGGAAGGCAGCTAGGAAGGTACTTGGTGTGTCATCAGGACAGAGGAAGAAAGACAAGGAGACTTGGTGGTGGAATGAGGAAATACAGCAAATTATACAAAGGAAGAGGTTGGCAAAGAAGAAGTGGGATAGTCCGAGAGATGAAGAAAGTAGACAGGAGTACAAGGAGATGCAGCGTAAAGCAAAGAGCAAGGTGGCAAAGGAAAGGCGTATGGTGAGTTGTATGAGAGGTTAGACACTAAGGAAGACGAAAAGGACTTGTACCAATTGGCTAAACAGAGGGACCAAGCTGCGAAGGATGTGCAGCAAGTTAGGGCAATCAAGGATAGAGATGGGAATGTGCTGACAAATGAGAGTGTGCTGAGAAGGTGGAAGGAGTACTTTGAGGGGTTGATGGATGAAGAAAATGAGAGCGAGAGAAGGCGGGATGATGTGGGGATAGTGAACCAGTAAGTGCAGTGGATTAGCAAGGAAGAAGTGAGGGCAGCTATGAAGAGGATGAAGAGTGGAAACAGCTTATTTTGCTGTTGCTATTGACTCTTGTTTTGAGCTTCTGGTACCCCAGGTGCTGACAATCAGGTACCTGATATAAGATTTATTGCCAGGAAGTGTTGTTACAACAAAGAAATAATCTACCAAACACAAATTTCCTTACTTTTTGTGATAAGTTTAAATAGTTTAACACAATCTTGGAAAGCGAGAAGATGCTTGAGGAGTCGAGAGGAAGCATACTGGTACCGATTTTCAAGAACAAGGGTGATATGCAGAACTGTAGCAACTACAGAGGTATAAAGTTGATCAGCCACAGCATGAAGATATTGAAAAGACTAATAGAAGCTAGGTTAAGAGGAGAGGTGACAATTAGTGAGCAGCAGTATGGTTTCATGCCATGAAAGAGCACCACAGATGTGATGTTTGCTTTGAGAATGTTGATTGAGAAGTATAGAGAAGGCCAGAAGGAGTTACATTGTGTCTTTGTAGATTTAGAGAAAGCATACGACAGGGTGCCGAGAGAGGAGGTGTGGTATTTTATGAGGAAGTCGGGAGTTGCAGAGAAGTATGTAGAAGTGGTGCAGGATACTATGTATGAGGGAAGTGTGACAATGGTGAGGTGTGCAGTTGGAATGACAGATGGGTTCAAGGTGGAGGTGGGATTACATCAAGGATCGACTCTGAGCCTTTTCTTGTTTGCAATGGTGATGGACAGGTTGACGGACGGGATCAGGCAGGAGTCTCCGTGGACTATGATGTTCATGGATGCCATTGTGATCTGTAGCGAGAGTAGGGTGCAGGTTAAGGGATCAACTGTCTAAAGTAAAGAGGAGTGCAGAAGAGAAGTGAAGAAGAGAGTGCAGGCAGATTTGAGTGGGTGGAGAAGAGTGTCAGAAGTGATTTGCGACAGAAGGGTACCAGCAAGAGTTAAAGGGAAGGTTTACAAGAGGGTTGTGAGACCAGCTATGTTATATAGTTTGGAGACAGTGGCACTGACGAAAAGACAGGAGGCGGAGCTGGAGGTGGCAGGGTTGAAGATGCTAAGATTTTCATTGGGAATGATGAAGGACAGCATTAGGAATGATTGTATTAGAGGGACTGCTCAAGTTCGACGGTTTGGAGACGAGGCAAGAGAGGCAAGATTGAGATGGCTTGGACATGTGTGGAGGAGAGATGCTGGGTATATTGGGAGAAGGATGCTGAATATAGAGCTGCCAGGGAAGAGGAAAAGAGGAAGCCAAAGAGGAGGTTTATGGATGTGGTGAGGGAAGACATGCAGGTGGCTGGTGTGACAGAGGAAGATGCAGAAGACGGGAAGAAATGGAAACGGATGATCCGCTGTGGCGACCCCTAATGGGAGCAGCCGAACGTAGTAGTAGTGTGTTTATCCTGCTATGCTAACATCACAAAGTGCCAAGACCAGCCTGATGTATATTTAAACATTACACGGTTTTTAAACTGTAGATGTAATCAAACTCATTAAAATAGTCTATGGTTAAGGGCCGCAGTGGTGTAGCGGTCTAAGCATCGGCTTTGTGTCAATGCAGTTGCCCACTGGGGACTGGTGTTCGCGCCCCGGTCTCGTTAGATCCGACTATGGCCGGACTCGATGAAGAAGCAATCATTGGAAACGCTGTCTTCGTGAGGGGGGCGGAGTCGGCTTGTGTTCGTCACGCGAATGCGTCTCTGTAAGTGTCTGAAAAGCAGTGGTTCGGCCTGGAGTCGCCTTGTCACGAAAGTGGGGAGGCGTCTCCTTCGAGACTGCCGGCCAGAGAGATGCAGTTGGCGAACGCATACAGTACGAGGGTGGGTGTTTGAATTAAGAATAGGGATCGATTGGCCACTAAATTGGGAGAAATCAGAAATAAATTTATAAAATAGTCTATGGTTTAGTTACTCTTTAACAAATACGTACATAGACTCTCATGTTTGTCTGTGTTTGTGTTTTCACTTGCACATGCTGGCACAACTAGGAAAATATGTGTCTACATAAGAGAACAGGGAGAAGTGTGTACTGGTGTGTGGATGCCTGAGAGTAAGGGTGCAAGTTAATGTAGGTAACATACACTACCGTTCAAAAGTTTGGGATCACCCAAACAATTTCGTGTTTTCCATGAAAAGTCACACTTATTCACCACCATATGTTGTGAAATGAATAGAAAATAGAGTCAAGACATTGACAAGGTTAGAAATAATGATTTGTATTTGAAATAAGATTTTTTTTACATCAAACTTTGCTTTCGTCAAAGAATCCTCCATTTGCAGCAATTACAGCATTGCAGACCTTTGGCATTCTAGCTGTTAATTTGTTGAGGTAATCTGGAGAAATTGCACCCCACGCTTCCAGAAGCAGCTCCCACAAGTTGGATTGGTTGGATGGGCACTTCTTTGAGCAGATTGAGTTTCTGGAGCATCACATTTGTGGGGTCAATTAAACGCTCAAAATGGCCAGAAAAAGAGAACTTTCATCTGAAACTCGACAGTCTATTCTTGTTCTTAGAAATGAAGGCTATTCCATGTGAGAAATTGCTAAGAAATTGAAGATTTCCTACACCGGTGTGTACTACTCCCTTCAGAGGACAGCACAAACAGGCTCTAACAGGTACTATTTAATGAAGATGCCAGTTGGGGACCTGTGAGGCGTCTGTTTCTCAAACTAGAGACTCTAATGTACTTATCTTCTTGCTCAGTTGTGCAACGCGGCCTCCCACTTCTTTTTCTACTCTGGTTAGAGCCTGTTTGTGCTGTCCTCTGAAGGGAGTAGTACACACCGGTGTAGGAAATCTTCAATTTCTTAGCAATTTCTCGCATGGAATAGCCTTCATTTCTAAGAACAAGAATAGACTGTCGAGTTTCAGATGAAAGTTCTCTTTTTCTGGCCATTTTGAGCGTTTAATTGACCCCACAAATGTGATGCTCCAGAAACTCAATCTGCTCAAAGAAGTGCCCATCCAACCAATCCAACTTGTGGGAGCTGCTTCTGGAAGCGTGGGGTGCAATTTCTCCAGATTACCTCAACAAATTAACAGCTAGAATGCCAAAGGTCTGCAATGCTGTAATTGCTGCAAATGGAGGATTCTTTGACGAAAGCAAAGTTTGATGTAAAAAAAAATCTTATTTCAAATACAAATCATTATTTCTAACCTTGTCAATGTCTTGACTCTATTTTCTATTCATTTCACAACATATGGTGGTGAATAAGTGTGACTTTTCATGGAAAACACAAAATTGTTTGGGTGATCCCAAACTTTTGAACGGTAGTGTATGTGCAAAAAAAATCCTGATATTCAGTAGCTGACACTTGTCTTTTATACTTTTACACCAAAATTAGCGTGTATAAGGGTTTTTTTTAAACACGGGTAAACCCGCTAAAAATAAGCAATTGACTCCTTTCACAATGTCAGCAGACCCGGGTCTGACTGCCAGCAGACAAGTTTGCCTTTCTTTTTTTTTTCTTCTGTTGCGTCACCTTTGACGTCATGACGTTCGTAATGTCATGAACGCGCCGGAAAACTGGGAAGTAAACAGTAGAAAGCAGCATGGAAGCCAGAGAGGCGGTGGTTAAGGTTACTTTTTTATATCTTGTTCTTCAGTCTCTCTTTCAAACTATACAAACTCAATGCAGACTGAACGATGTTCGAGCACTGCTTTAACGAAGACGCTGTACCCACAAACAATAATGTTTTTCCTCAGTTGCCGGCGGGATTTTATGACGCGCAGACAATGGCGCTACGTCATCGCGCAAATTAGCGTGTTCACCCAGGTGTCGCGTTTACATCAATGCCGATTGGAGGTGGAGCCGATAAATACCTGTGACTGCTGCAGAGTCATTTGACCCGGGAGTGAATGCCGATTGTACCCTTTTACGTTGACCACCAAAGGTGGATGTTAGCGGGTGGTAGCGGGTTTTTCGACCAGTGTGAAAGAGGCTTTTGAGTAGTCAGACAATGCAAGTGTATTAAACAGTCGGGCAATACAAGGGTATGTGCTGTCATCACTGTTGTTTTCCATTTACACATATGAAATGACTGTTCACAGTAGTAATTTCAAGCTGTTAAAATATGCTGATGATATGGCCCTTGTTGGTCTTCTCCTGAAAGACAGTGCCATACATGAGGAGGCTTACTTCAGCCAGGTCCCTGTACTGCAGGAGTGGTGTCAGGCAGTTAAACCGAAAATTAATGTGGCCAAAACTAAAGAACTTCTTATACAAACAAAACCAAGTGGAACCAGTAACATCCTTCCTGTCTTACTCAATAACCAACCTGTAGAAGAAGTAGAAAATTTTAAGTACATGGGCACAATTATTGATCAGACTCTTAACTTTTAATGAGAAGGCAGAAAACATTTTTAAGAGAACAATCAGTGACTGTTTTTAATCAGGAAGCTGGGGAGCTTTGGCGTTGGCCAACACATACTTGAAATGGTATACAGGCGCCTGGTTGAAAGCATTTTATCATTTAATATAACAGCTTGGTACGACAACTTGAGTGTAAAGAGCAAAAACATGCAGAGAAGGTGATTGGCAAGTCACAAAAACAACTTTGCAATATATTTGACAGTACTATACACAGGAAGGCTAAACATATAACTGCAGATACCTCACACCCACTAAACTCAGAGTTTGAGCTGCTCCTGTCTGACCATCGAGTCAGGGTCCCAAGGGCCAGCTAGAACACATACACCAAGTCTTTTATTCCCTATGCCATACAGGGATTGAACACAGAATGACTGCATCAGGGAAAACTTGTTATTTTATAAGATTTGCACTCTGGTATTATTTATACAACCATTTGATGCTATCAGACCATTTGCACTATTGTATTTTGTATATTTTGTATGTTTTAAATGGTGTGTTGTGCCATGTGTAGTGTATGTACTTTTGCTGTACCTTAGGAGAGGTCAAAGGCAAATTTCCACTGAGGTGGACAATAAAGTCAATCAAATTAAATAAATGGAAACATGAGGGCTATTGAGTTATTTGAAAAACGGGAGACGGGTGTGTTGCGTCATCACTTACAGAGCCAAACCTCATTCCCAGAGCAGTCTGTTAGCCATATAACAGGTGTGCTTGCTGAGTCAGAGACAGAGGGAGGGCATCTGAGGGCAGACTGAGTGGAATGTACCCTCTGGCAGAAACTAGGTGTACAGAAATATGAGAGACAGGTGATAGTGTGTATGTGTGTGTGTGTGTGTGTGTGTGTGTGTGTGTGTGTGTGTGTGTGTGTGTGTGTGTGTGTGTGTGCGTAAGTGTTAGAGGTTCCCAACATTTCGGAATAGTTTTTCTTTTTCTTTTTTTTTTGTGGCAAACGTGTAGCCAAGAGTTATAGGCATGTAAGAAAAGGCAGAGAAAATAGAGGGAGATGAGAGAGTGGCGATGGATAGACGCGTTCAGGGTGAAATGTGAAGAGTCGAGGTAAAGTCAAGGGAAAGAGGGAAGAGAGGATAGGCAATTAATGTTTTTGGGAGACAAAGCAGAGGGAAATGATAAACGAGTGTTATGAGAAAAGAGGAAAAGGAGGCTATGGTTGGTATATTTTGCAATTGTGTACATTTTTTCCCTTTTTTGCATCTGTCTGAATAAAAAGAGAATGGCGTGCCCACTTGATATGCAAAACCCTTTCTGCAAATGTTACTTTAGATACAAATCATACTGTAGCAATTCCCCCTCTCTGTTCAAAGCTGAATTGCAGACGTTCTCTAATTTATGCAGTTTGCAGAAATCAGGAATCGGCAACATTTATTTGTCATTTCATTCCATGCACCTGAAATGAAACGAAATATAATTTCCCCCGGCCCACAGCAGTGCAACACAAAGACAAAATATCCAAACTGCAAGAACACTACAAAAACTACAAAACACTTATATCCAACATATTAATAAAAAAAAAATCACTGTCCAAGAGCGCGAGCGCCAGGATGACTGTCAGAACTGCAGGTCTGCATGGGCTAGCAGTTAGCTTAGCCTGTCCCGCTGTCTGACCCATTGCTGAAACATTCAGCCCTGAACCCAGATGTGAAAAAGGAACCTCAAAGGTTTCTTTGTACTGAGTGAGTGATATTAGAAAGAAAGAGAGACATTTTTTATTTTCCTGCCACAACCTGAGAGACAGTGGGTGACGGCACCTATTGCTACTGTTGTTGTTTGATATAATAATCATTGTTGTTGTTGCTGTTATTATTATAATCATTGTTGTATTGTGTTGTTTTTGTTTTACATGCTTTGGCAATATGTACACAAACGTATGTCATGCCAATAAAGCGCATATTGAATTGAATTGAATTGAATTGAATTGAGACAGACAGAGAGAGAGAGCGAGAGAGAGACGGAGAGAGAGACAGATAGACAGAGAGAGACAGGCAGACAGAGACAGGCAGACAGAGACAAGAAAGAGACAGACAGACAGACAAACAGAGACAGTGAGAGGGAGAGAGACAGACAGACAGGAGAGAGCGACAGACAGACAGACAGAGAGAGACAGACAGAGAAATTGTGAGAGAAAGAGAGACAGACAGACAGATAGAGAGAGAATGCAAGAGAGAGAAAGACAGACAGAGAGAGACAGACAGACGGACAGAGGGGGAGAGAGAGAGAGAGAGAGAGAGAGAGAGAGGTCAGTAGACTGGTGACACCACCTTTCATCAAATTGGAGTGTGTGTGAGTTAAATGGGGGTCGGGACACTACAGTATGTTCCTTATGTGTGTGTGGAGGAGGGTGAAATCCGTCTAGATGTTTGAGGCATATAAGTGTGTGTTTGTGTGTCAGACGGGGCAGTTGGCCTAGATTGAATGACTGTTAATTTTTTTTTTTTACAATAATCAGCTAATTAAAATGGCTCAGGACTGAAGTAAAGTGTGCTGAATAACCCCCCCCCCCCCCGGTTTGATCTAACCCATTTTTGTTTGTATGTGTGTTTGTGCATTGCAGGTACTGGGTTGGATTCGAAATGGAGAATCCATGCTAAACGCTGGCCTGATCACAGCCAGCTCCTTACAAGAAGCCGAACAACTGCAAAAGGAACATGAACAATTTCAGCATGCTATAGAGGTAAAAAAAAAGAAAAAAAGAAAAAGAAACTTCTCTTTCTCTCTTCTTGCTCTCCTTTCTCTTTTTGAGTGAGTAATCTCATCATCCTGTCTTTTCTGATCATGCTCAGAGGAAACAACAGGTCGTGGCCCTTGTGATCCATGCTATGACTCAGAGTGATAATCTCCACCAACTTTTAGCATCAGGTCCATTTTGTTGCAAATTTTAACATATTGTTCACATCTGCAGGTTTCTCAACTCCACTTCTTTCATCTTTTCTCCATTCATCTCTTTTCTCCCCCTTCGTCCTCATTTGCCCCTGCTTTTAAAACCTCCTCTCTTCATCGCTCATCCTTTCCTTTCCTCTCATCTCTACCTCACCTGTATCTTTAACCCTACCTTCACTTCTCCCCTTCATCCTTTTCAGCTGTTGGGACTCCACGTCCCATCCTCATGCGATAAGTCCCAGATGAAATGAAATGTAATATTAATGACTCCATAGCTACCTCTCTCTCTCTCAAACCCTTCTCCCACCTCACTCTCTTTTTCTCTTTATCTCTAATTATGCAGGGCACATCTCTTTTGAACCCATGTGAGCCTGGCTTATTTTAATGCAAGCCTGTATCTGACCTACTTTTACCAGGCTCACATACACACACGTGCACACATGCAAGCCCATGAACACGCAAAGGTGCACACAGCACAGGCACTCTATTTATATTCATTAGTTTAATTGCACCGCACATATTGTTTATAATGATGGAATTTTAATTAGCCTCCCTCACAGAGCGCCTCGCAATGGTGTGGGAGCATTTATTTCATTCTTGGCTGTGGTATGTTGAGTCGGTCATGAGTGTTCTGTATGTCCAGACCCTCCCACATGGTGACAGAAGATAGTGATTAGGAAAAATTAAGGTGAAATTAGATTCCTTCCTCCTTCATGCTTTAAAAATTGCCCATTTCTTTCCCTTGCCAGCGAATGAAACAAAATAATCAATATCAAACTCTTCATTGTTCAGTACTCCCTGCCTTTCATCATCCCACCATCCATCTGTTCCCTTGTCCTCCTCTTCTCCCCTACATCCATTCTGCCTTCCATTCTTCTCTGCCATCCTCGTTCCTTCCATTTCTATCGCCCACTTCTGTTCTTCTTGAGAGAACATGCTATTTAAAAATATTGATATTAAGGTTGTCAAAAAGACCTTTGTTCTTCCTCTCTCTCCTGTTTTGTTCTGCCTTTCTTTCCTCGAATATTGTACTCCATACGACGGCAAAATCCATCCTCAACGCTTGCTGATGTGGCATATCATCACCAAAAAGCCTCTCTCCTCACCTCTCTCGTTTTCTCTTTCAGGATGTTTTCCCATGGCCAGTCTCTGTCATGACCACAGAGACTGGATTTATAAACTGTACTTTCTCTCCATCACCCCACTGTATCCTTTATAGATGACCAATTAGTCTGCCAGCAGGGGAAAAAAACAAAAAGCTAGACCATGTGGGTGTCTGGGTGGCGTAGCAGTCTATTTCATTGCCTACCAACCCTGGGATCGACGGTTCGAATCCCCGTGTTACCTTCGGCTTGATCAGGCGTCCCTACAGACACAATTGAATGTGTCTGCAGGCAGGAAGCCGGATGTGGGTATGTGTCCTGGTCGCCGCACTAGCGCCTCCTCTGGTCGGTCGGGATGCCTGTTCGGGGGGGAGGGGGAACTGGGAGGAATAGCATGATCCTCCCATGCGCTACGTCCCCCTGGCGAAACTCCTCACTGTCAGGTGAGAAGACATGGCTGGTGACTCCACATGTATCAGAGGAGGCATGTGGTAGTCTGCAGACCTCACTGGATCGGCAGAGGGGGTGGAGCAGTGACCGGGACAGCTCAGAAGAGTGGGGTAATTAGCCGGATACAATTAGGGAGAAAAAGGGGCACCCCCCCCCAAAAAGAAAAAGCTAAACCCTGAACTCCAAATAAAAAATTGTGACATGGAGACTGCTAAGTTTTGAAATTCTCTCTTTCGTCTTCCCAATTAGAAAACCCATCAGAGTGCTCTGCAGGTTCAGCAGAAGGCAGAGGCCTTACTCCAGGCGAACCACTATGACATGGATATGATTAGAGACTGTGCAGAGAAGGTAATGTTGCCCTCTAAGTTTGCACATACAAGTATGCCTAAAGAGAAAACAAATCAAAGTCTAAATACTGTTGCAACTTTTTTGAAATGCATTTCAAATAAAACGCATTATTTTCTTCTTTATATTGCTTGTTTTGAAGGTGGCAGACCACTGGCAGCAGCTGATGCTCAAAATGGAGGATAGACTGAAGCTGGTCAATGCTTCCGTGGCCTTCTACAAGACCTCAGAACAGGTTTGTATGTGTGACCGCATGCATGACCGCATTTACATTATCATCCAACTGTGAGCTCAAACATATACAGTCTGCACTGGGTTCAACCTAAAAAGGAGAATCTGAGTGAATGTGAGTTTTTGTAGGATAATGGATGCTGTAGTGTCACATTAGTATGTTTATGTCCTTGACTAGGTGTGCAGTGAGCTAGAAAGCATGGGCAGGGGAGTGATGTTGCATTGTAGCACTGAGTTTCAATACAAATTTCTTCCAAGTCTGGTGTGTATTGCAGTTTAGCGCAAGTGAATAGTAGAAGTGACAGGTGGTATTGCATCATGAGAATATAGTTCGATGTTCATCAAAAGTTTCTCATGTTTCCAGCTTTTCATTGTGTTGGAAAGTTAGTATCAGCAGTAATGTCACTTTTATGCGCTCCTCCCACTTCAGCTTGTCAGCAGTAAATATGACTTGTTTCCCATTCACATGTGTTAAAGAGGGGAAATAGAATCATAAAATAAATGCCAATTAGCCTCACAGATTGCTGAACTTGTAAATTGCAAAATTTATCACTTTAACCGTAGCTTTTTGGCATGGCTCACTGCCAATTTCCCCCCACGTATCACATCTCCAGACCTTGATTTCAAAAGATTATGCATTCACTCTACAGTTTACTTCAAGCAGCCCTTTAAGGCAGCGTAAGCCTGTTTAATCAGGCTGGTGTTGCTTTATGGGAACTGTAGTTTGATGTATATCCATGCCGCAGGTGTGCAGTGTACTGGAAAGCCTGGAGCAGGAGTATAAGAGGGAAGAGGACTGGTGTGGCGGGGCTGATAAGTTGGGCCCAAACAGTGAGTCGGACCATGTGACTCCCATGATCAGCAAACACCTGGAGCAGAAAGAGGCCTTCCTCAAGGTGAAAGACTGCATCTTTTCACATTACTGGGGACATCGGCATTGTCTGTAGATGTGTATTTCCAAAGTTTATTGTCTTATTTGCTGTCATTTGTTTACCCGTTTCATTATATATGCTCCTGCCCTCTCGTGCCTAATAGAGTTATTTGACTGGATACTTTGACTTCCTGTTGTTTCCCTCCATGTACAAACACTACATCTCTCCTCATTGTTTGTCAACAGGCCTGTACGTTAGCCAGACGTAATGCCGATGTCTTCTTGAAGTACCTGCACAGGAACAGTGTCAACATGCCTGGCATGCTGTCTCACGTCAAAGCTCCCGAGACTCAGGTCAAGAGTAAGTATCATCCTCGTCCATGTTCACCAATCACTTTAATGAGTGGGGTTGTACGATGGGTGACATCACGTCATCCACATCAACATTATTCCAATTACTGTCTCCTCAACTTTTTGCTGGTCACAGGTAGAAAACTCTACATCTGTCTCCCTTTTCAGTTTTTTACTGAACTGGTTTGTCATCTGTGTCATTGTAGGACGTCTTTGCCTGTTATGTTATTACTAACAAATGACTTGTATTAACCTTTTTTCTTATCTGTCACATTCTTAACAGTTGTTCATAAGGTTTTCAAAATGTCCCCATGGACCTGAAAAAACTGTTGCATTATGAGTGTTTTCATGGTTTCATCAGATATCTTGAATGAGTTGCTGCAGAGAGAGAACAGAGTGCTCCACTTCTGGACCATGAGGAAGAGGAGGCTGGACCAGTGCCAGCAGTATGTGGTGTTTGAACGCAGCGCCAAACAAGTGAGTCAGTTTTCTGTCTTTGCATTGACACACTTGTTTGAGTGCGTGTGTTTTATGTATATGTGAATGCTTGTGTAACGACCACAGATGATGACTCGCTAGCCCTTAGCTAACGGGTTGGACACTTTAGTTGACTGGTTAGTACAGTCGCCTGTGGTGCGGGCAACCCGGGTCCGCTTCCCGGCTGCCCCTGAATTCACTACATTGGTGTCAGAAGTGGGATGGTAAGACTGTGAGGCCATCGGAAGCGCATGCGCCCAGAGGCGTGAGGGAGTTGATATGCTGAAGCACGGGGACACACTTCCCGAAGGAGCGGGGTAGTGTAACAACCACGGATGACTAGACTCGCTAGCCCTTGGCTAACAGGTTGGATCCTTTAGTTGACTGGTTAATGCAGTCGCCCGTCGTCTGGGCTACCCAGGTTTGATTCCTGGCTGCCCCCTGAACACATATGTGGGGGATGTCCACAAGCTAATACCAGCAATATTTAGCATTTGAATGTAAAGGCTAAATCAATTCAGCAGAGTCCACTAGAACCAAAACAGAGTCATAGTATTAAGCCTTACTTGGACCGAATCTGGACACATTGATTTATTTGTCACACAATACACAACTACAGAGCATAAGGCCCAGGCCACATCACCTACCTGTGGCAGTGTGTGTGCGCCACAGAACCTCTTGCTTTTCCTTTTGGCGCCCATGTTAAAACAATATTATGTAATTTTTTTTAACCTTAAAATAACAGCTTAACAGCTTTTGATGGCACATTGACATGTAATAGGGAGAATGGTGCCACTTTTATTCCCACTCTGGACCCTGAACATCTGTTGTTGCACTATGTAACTTGGGTTGAGCAGGTACAATCTCCTGCGGGCGAATTATTTTTTCCTAGGATGGCGAAGTCATGACCCGTCCCACTCTCCCTCCGATTGGCCTTCCCTGATAGTCTTAACCTAACCGATCTCACTCTGCATGCAACCAACCAATGAAGGCAACGAGTACTAGCCAGTTAGAGGCAGAATAGGGTGGGTCATGACTTCGTCAGATCGTACCCAATCAACCCAAGTTCCATAGTGCAAGAGGTGTTTGGAACATGGAGTGGGAATGAAAGAGGCACCATCTTCCCATTACAAGTCGGTGTATCATCAAAATGATTTTAAAGCTGTTAAGGTATAAAAAGTTGCATAATGTTGCTTTAAAAGGTTAGAGTTGCCACACAACCTGTGTGAGCCACACTTCATCTAGAGTTTCATCACTGAGCTTGTTTTCTCTGCTTGAGGCACGCGGTTCTCAGCAAAAATAGACAGTGAAAATGATCTGTTGATAGTCATATTGACATCATACCAGCAACATTACATACTGTAATGTAGAATATACTATCTGTAGAATATACCATACATGTGAAAAAAAAATATTGCAGCGACCACCTCCCCCGGTTGCTACAATATGAATATTGTCTGTGAATGTTCTCATTCATCCAGGTCATGGTTATCCAAAGGAGCTGAATCCAAGTCCAGTTGCACTTTATTCAATATGAATATTTTTTAACCATTTTTGTGAATGCATGTTAGGGTAAAGTGAACTTTTTTCTGTCTCGTCCAAATATAAATGAAATTTATAATGAAATTAAATGTAACATTCAATTACTGATGGCCATTAATCAAGGGCAAATGCAATGTAGAACGATAGGGCTAGCAGCAGCAGTGCGGCAACAGCAGTGCTGTCTGTATGGATACCACACGCATGCAAGCTGCAGCAGTTCAGTGAGCTGGCCGTCATGCACAGGTGGAGTAAGCGGTGTGGCCTGGACATAACTTGTTTTGGCTATTTTGTTTAAGCCATATGTGCAGTCAAGTCTCGTGTTGTGTGTGTTTTTGCCATTCTAGTTTTATTCATTAGTAATGATGCAGTGCAGGGAGTACAGTAGTGGTGTAGACTGGCACACATGACTGTCATGGCAGTCATAAAGACAGCTATAATTATTTGACTCTATATACTTCAACGCTAAGCTAATTACAGAGCCATGCAGAGCATATGTCTCCTATCTCCTTTTTCCATCTCCATCGCCCTCAGACAGAGTCAGAGGACAAAATGTTCGTTCAAGAAAGTTCTTAAACTCTGGACTCATCATTTCAAAACTAAGTTGTCAGTAGGATATCATAGGTCAGGTCTACATGGTTGTACCCCAAAAAAAAAAAAAAGCCTGAAGAGGCATCAGTTATTCTCTGACACGACAACATTTTAGACTGCATCTGTTCTCAATGACAGCTGGCAACCCTATGTAATCCAGCTAAGAGGCTATCGTAATACGTACGAGCAGACTTTTGGAGTATTGTGATTGACAATAGCTTTGAGTGATGGAAATTGTTATATATTTGCGCTGGGGGGGCAGCAAGGTCGAGGCCATAGCACAACCTTGGCAATTCTGTTCATATTCTGAGCTGAATTCAGGAAAAGATAGAATAGAGAGCTTCCGCCCTCTTGTGGCATACCATGAGTACTGCATAGACATGCAGCAGTTTGACCAGCCAATAAAGTCACAAGAACGTTTCTAGGACATGGCTATTCTAAGGCTATTTAGGTTTTACCCCCAGGGCCCAAACTCTTCATGTTCCTGTTTCTTCTACTCTGTGTTTGACTGGTCCATTTATGTCACTGTTGTCCAACGAGGCCACTCACCTGTTAGGGTTATGAAGTTATGAAGTAGAGCACAAACACTGGGAGGACAAATTAAAAAGCAAGTGACTTTAGAGAGCTGATTCTTGTTTGTCTACCTTTATCCAGATGTCTCTAATCTGCTTTTTGTGACCCATGAACAGCTGGTCACAAAATGGTTTTTGGAAATTAGGTTTATGTTTGTGCCAAGGGATATAATCAAAATCAAAATAAGGGTATACTTAGATGTGTATCAGCAAAAAATAGATATTTCATCAATGTAAAAGTATTGTTCTTGTCATTCCAGTAATGTTAGGGCTGCGATGTAATTATGATAGATCATGAAAAGCAACACATACATACGCATGCACACACAAAATACAAATATTTGCACTATTCTCAGAAAAGACTTGTTGAAATCAAACAGTATTTAAGAGAGGAACTTGTATTTGTACACTGGATATGTATTGACTTGCCTCTCTCCCCAGGCCCTCGAGTGGATCCATGACACTGGTGAGTTCTACCTGTCCACACATACCTCCACCGGCTCCAGCATCCACCACACACAGGAGCTGCTGAAAGAGCACGAAGACTTCCAGATCACAGCCAAGGTAGGTGTGTGTGTGTGTGTGTGTGTGTGTGTGTGTGGGTGTGTGTGTGTGTGTGTGTGGGTGCGTGCGTGCGTGCGTGCGTGCGTGCATGCATACACACATGCACATGTGTCCTCACTAATCCAATTTCCCCTCAGGGATGAATAAAGTCATTCCGATTTCTGATCCTAGTTTCAGGGACACATTTCAGACTACAGACCACTTTAATTAATGACAGCTTTTCCAACTGGAGACAAAAGCCATCTCCCCAGTTGGGGAAAAAGCTAATTTTTGGGTCAGTGGTTAAGGTTGGTGATGTAGTTCTGATGGTTAAGGTTAGGATGGTTGAGGTAAAGGGTAAGAGCTAGGGAATGATTGTAAGTCTATGTAATGTCCCCAAAAGTGACCTAAGTAAACGTGTGTGTGTGTGTGTGTGTGTGTGTGTGTGTGTGTGTGTGTGTGTGTGTGTGCGCGCGCGCTTATTGTATTGTTATTTGTGTGTTTGCTGTCACAGTTATTGTGTTGCAGAACAAGTCATTATACCTTTCAACAGAAATACCATTCCCTAAATGTCTCTGTCTGCCTCTGTCTGTGTGTCTGTTTCTCGCTCGCTCTGTCTACCTGTTTCTGTCTGTCTGTCTCTGTCTGTCTCTCTCTCTCTTGCTCTCTGTCTGTCTGTCTGTCTGTCTGTCTCTCTCTCTCTGTCTCTCTCATTATCTTTATCTCCTTTTTCTTTTCCGTTTTCTATGGTGCTTTCCACTCTCCTCTTTTTCTGTCTTTATACCCCTCTATCGCTACGTCTCTCTTCCCCCTCCCTCCCTGAATTGCTCTCTCTCTCTGTCACCCCCTACTGACAGCAAACCAAAGAGCGGGTGAAGCTTTTGATCCAGCTGGCGGACGGATTTTGTGACAAAGGCCATGCCCATGCCCTGGAGATAAAGAAATGGGTCTCTTCAGTGGATAAGCGCTACCGAGACTTCTCCCTTCGCATGGACAAGTACCGCACCTGTCTGGAGACAGCACTGGGTATATCCTCCGACTCCAACAAGGCCGTGAGTACTCATGGACGCCGTCAGCTGACCTCTGAAAACCCCAGACAGCACAGGTGTCGGGAGTCCCAAAGCGATTTGAGAACGAGTTTGCTTTCCTCATCTTCCCTTTGACAGTCAGTAACAATATCCTGGAAGGTTGTCAAACTATGGGAGTGAAAAGTAGTCAATCTGGCATAATGCTATCAAGTCTGATGTATGCAGATGCACATATTTGCAGTGCAAATGCACAGTGTAAAGCAAGAGCGACCAAAGTGAACATATGAACCATTTCCTGTGTCTTCGGTCATGGTGAAAACCCCGAACACCTCTACATGGCCACCATGTTTTCTGTGTTTTTCAGAGCAAAGAGCTCCAACTTGACATCATCCCCGCCAGCGCTCCAGGGTCAGAGGTCAGGCTGAGGGATGCTGCCCATGAGCTGAACGAGGAGAAGAGGAAGTCTGCTCGGAGGAAAGAGTAAGTGGGACAGACACTACAGTGTATCTTGGTTATGTGGTAAATTCCTAACAATAAAGCTCATGAAAAACCCTTAAATTGCATCCATCTCTGAGCTTGTAGTTGGCATTTTTGATTAAAAGACTGTAAAACTGACATTCAAGGCAAACGGTGGTGTGATGGTTATCATGAATAGATCACAATTCAAAACCATGCATGATTCAGTCATGTAGTTGTATGAATGACAATATGTTGTTTTCTTAGGATTCTTAGGGAAATGAATTTGTCGGATGAGATCAGGCAGGAGTCTCTGTGCACTATGATGTTTGTGGATGACATTGTGATCTGTAGTGAGAGTAGGGTACAGGTTGAGGAGAGCCTGGAGAGGTGGAGGTATGCACTGGAGAGAAGAGGAATGAAAGTTAGTAGGAGCAAGATGGAATACCTATGCTTGAATGAGAGGGAGGACAGTGGAATGGTCAGGATGCAAGGAGTAGAGGTGACGAAGGTGTATGAGTTTAAATACTTGGGGTCAACTGTACAAAGTAACGGGGAGCGCAGAAGACCGGTGAAGAAGAGAGTGCAGGCAGTGTGGAGTGGGTGGAGAAGAGTGTCAGAAGTGATTTATGACAGAAGGGTACCATCAAGAGTTAAAGGGAAGGTTTCCAAGATGGTTGTGAGACCAGCTACTATGTTGTAGGTTTGGAGACAGTGGCACTGACGAAAAGACAGGAGGCAGAGCTGGAGGTGGCAGTTGAAGATGCTAAGATTGTCAGTGGGAGTGATGAAGAAGGGCAGGATTTAGGAACAAGTATATTAGAGGGACAGCTCAGGTTGGACGGTTTGGAGATCAAGCAAGAGAGGCAAGATTGAGATGGCTTGGATATATGTGGAGGAGAGACGCTGGGTATATTGGGAGAAGGATGCTGAATGTGAGGCTGCCAGGGGAGAGGAAAAGAGGAAGGCCAAAGAAGAGGTTTATGGATGTGGTGAGCAAGGACATGCAGGTGGCTGGTGCCAAAAGTAGTAGTAGTGTTAGTCGTAGGGAAATGAATTTGTCCCTGGAATGCTATTTACAGTCCCTCCTACAGCCAATCTCTATTTCATTATAAGGGTGATGATGGAAGATGAAAGCCATGAAGTTTTCCTGTGCGCTACACTTTGTATCTTATTGTTAATCGCAGTATCTTGATGTGTTACATTTCAAAGTAACCATTTTGTTGGAAGGGTGAAAGAATGAATCAGCCAAAATAATGAGGCTGTCCCAACTTTGCGTTCAATTTCTGACTTTTCCCTCTGGGTCTGATGTTTTATTCTGTGACGGTCACATCATCAGTTCGTACAGCGTTTGTGGAATACTGCACCGCCTTTTACCATCCCACATTACCACTGCAGAGTTTATATTGAAAAAATAAGTTTGTTCTCAAATACAAAAAGTCTGCGGCATAGTAATATAATAGTAGTGATATAAGTAATAATAAATATAATTTGAAAAAATTAGATAAAGTTTTAGAAATTCGTCTTCATTCCCTTTTTAAGGTCTTTGGTTGCCCCTTTTTATCCACCCGTCTGTCCACTGACTGACTGACTGCCCAGCATTATCAGTCATCTAATGTCTTTATGTTTTATTTAAGCAAATAAAATCAGACTTCACATTATAGCTTGTTATGCTTTTGTATGTCCACTGAGGACTGGTGTTATGTTGCCTAAAGACTCTTTTTATACTACTTTTATTTGGACTACTCAAACTTTCTGTGTTGAGCATCAGTTTTCCTTGCATTGTTGATCTCTTTCAGGTTTATAATGGCTGAGCTGATTCAAACAGAGAAGGCCTACGTCAGAGACCTGCGAGAATGTATGGATGTAAGTAGTGTACTGGAGAAGCACACTACCAATAATCACATTCACACACACGCACGCACGTGCACACACACATGCACACATACACTCACACACACACACACACACATGCACAGGCAGGGGCTGCAAGTGGCCAGCTCTGGTAACGTGTTGAGATAAGGTGATGTTGAAGTAAAATGTTGTTAATGTGGAATGAAATTAGTTAAACTAAACTGTGTTTTTGTCCAGACATATCTGTGGGAGATGACCAGTGGGGTGGAGGAGATACCACCGGGCATTGTTAACAAAGAGCACATCATCTTTGGCAACATGCAGGACCTCTACGAGTTTCACCACAAGTCAGTACACCACCATGTGTTCCTTAAGAGAAACCTAAGTTGACTAATACATGGATTTCACAGGGCATCTGGGTAGTGTTGCAGTCTATTCCGTTGCCTACCAACACAGGAATTGCCAGTTCGAATCCCCATGTTACCTCCGGCTTGGTCAGGCGTCCCTACAGACACAATTGGCCGTGTCTGTGGGTGGGATGTGGGTATATGTCCTGGTCGCTGCACTAGCACCTCCTCTGGTCAGGCAGGGTGCCTGTTCGGGGGGGGGGGACTGGGGGGAATAGCGTGATCCCCCCCACATGCTACGTCCCCCTGGTGAAACTCCTCACTGTCAGGTGAAAAGAGATGGCTGGCGACTCCAAATGTATCGGAGGAGGCATGTGGTAGTCTGCAGCCCCCCCTGGATCGGCAGAGGGGGTGGAGCAGCGACCAGGACATCTTGGAAGAGTGGGGTAATTGGCTGGATACAATTGGGGAGAAAGGGGGGACACACACACACACAAACAAAAAAAATCAGAATTTTAGTCAACTTCAGCACAAGCAAAGCAGTGCTAATATTGTTACTCAGAACCAGTGTTTCTATGATAAAGGGTCACAGTAATCTCGGTCCTTTAACTTACACTCAAGTCAACGATAAGGATGTAATCAATCTCGGAACCTCTGGGGACAATGACTAAGATTTCAAGGCTTCCAATGTATCTGCTGGCTGTTCGCTTTCATTTCCTATGAGGACTTCCTCTTCCATGCGCCCGTCGTTGTTTACAGTCGGATTAGCGACTTGAGAAGGGAGTTGGAGTTGAGAGACGACGTCCATGGCCGGATTCTTTCACAAGTAGTCGACACGAGTCGAACGTTTCTCCACACAATACACAAACACCAATACTTTTTTGTTGGTGTTTTAGATCCAGACGATATTTCAGCCAATTTGTTCCGCCTCTGCAACCTCATGCAACCAAAGCATGTTCCTGTAGAAATCCCCACCTACTTAAACGTGATTGGTCAATACTACTCAGACTCAAACAGAAACCAGAATGCTTCCGATACCAAAACATACTATATACCCCTCATTTTCCTATTTCCTTCTGTCTCACAGTATCTTCCTGAAGGAGTTGGAGAAATATGAGCAGCTGCCAGAAGATGTGGGACATTGTTTTGTCACCTGGGTAAGATCAGTGATCCTTCTTCCTTGGCCTTTTTCTACGTCCCTCAGTCCCCAGTTAGGATCATACTGAGTATTGTTTTTTTGTCCACATTGTCCATATCCAATCTTGTTCAAGCAAAGGGTTTCATATGTTGAAACTGGAAAAAGTTAGCTGTTCATTGGTCAATACCTAGAAGGAAAAAAAAATAAAGGTTATATACGCTTGTGAAAATTGACCTATTTTGTAAGCAAAGTTCTTTGAGATGATTCATATTTTTGATCATTACCTACCATGGTCATTTTTAAGTGGTGAGTATATCACTTGGTGATGAACTTCTTGCTTAGCTACGTAATGTAAGCTACCTAAAGTATGTTGTTTACAAGGATTTCAAAATTATGAGGGTTTCATAAATCTTATTAGAGTATATTTGTAATTTCTTGCATTCAGGCTGATAAATTCCAGATGTATGTGAACTACTGTAAGAACAAGCCAGACTCCACTCAGCTGATCCTGGAGCACGCTGGTCCGTACTTTGACGTAAGTTATTACCATCACTGTTTAACCATAAGATTGGTGGTTATTTATAATCGTTCATTTATTTATTACTGATGAAAAGGTTAACTTTACAAACATACTGTTTTGAAAATGGATGAAAAGGAAACAACTTTGGCTATGTAAATGTTTTCAGAGATGACCAAAAGAGAAAGAGAAAAAGATTTTCTTAAAAATCTTTTTATGAGTTCTGTATGAAGGTTGGTGGTGTGGTGGCACAGTGGTTAGCGCTGTCGCCTCACAGCAAGATGGTGCTGGGTTCGAGCCCCAGGGTAGTCCAACCTTGGGGGTCATCCCGGGTCGTCCTCTGTGTGGTTTGCATGTATTCACCGTGTCTGCATGGGTTTCCTCCGGGTGCTCTGGTTTTGTCCCACAGTCCAAAGACATGTAGGTCAGGTGAATCGGCCATACTAAATTGTCCCTAGGTGTGAATGTGTGTGTGTCGGCCCTGTGATGGACTGGTGGCCTGTACAGGGTGTCTCCCGCCTGCCACCCAATGACTGCTGGGATAGGCTCCAGCATCCCATGAGCCTGGTTGGGATAAGCGGTTTGGAAAATGGATGGATGGATATGTAGGTAGTTTCTTGTGAGAGTCACAAAGGCATTAGCTTACAATTTCTGTTTGTCTTACTTGTGTTAATAGGAGATCCAACAGAGGCATCGTCTTGCCAACTCCATCTCCTCCTACCTGATCAAACCAGTCCAGAGAATCACAAAGTACCAGCTGCTCCTCAAGGTACACACATGATATACATGCAATGTGTAAACATGGATGTTTTTTGGCACACAGGACACATGAAGTGGAACGGAAAATGTACATTGTAGAAACAAGGATCAGATGCTCTTAAAAATATGGATTTGCACATAACCAGCTTCACCATCCGATTACTGGCATCACAACCCACTGCTGTATATTAAGATGCAAGAGTCACCATCCATGTCAAGGGGAAAATTGTAATCATTTAAATGTATGTGTGTGTGTGTGTGTGTGTGTTCATGTGCGGGCTGATGTGTAGGAGCTGTTGACATGCTGTGAGGAAGGGAAAGGAGAAATCAAAGATGGTCTTGAGGTGATGCTCAGCGTTCCCAAAAGAGCCAACGACGCCATGCACCTCTCCATGCTAGATGGTGTGTAGTACACACACCCCACATTTGCGCGTGTGTGTGTTGTGACTCAAACACACACATTTATAAGTCACACACATTTATAAGAGGTGTGATTTGACTTATAAAACCTTTTTTGGTTTTTGTTTTTGGCATGCCACTGCACATCTGTGTGTTCAGTTGTACTTTTGCAGCACACGATGAAGAAATTAACTGAAGCTGCAGTCACTAACTGATTTGGCTGGACAGTAATGCTTTACAATGTACAATGTTTCAAAGTTAGTTGAATTAAAAAAAAAAGATTACACGGCGTCCGGGTAGCATAGCGGTCTATTCCGTTGCCTATCAACACAGGGATCGCCAGTCGGAATCCCCGTGTTACCTCCCGCTTGGTCAGCCATCCCTACACAATCTGCGGGTGGGGAAGTCAGATGTGGGTATGTGTCCTGGTCACTTCACTAGCACCTCCTCTGGTCAGTTGGGGCGCCTGCTCAGGGGGGGAGGGGGGGGGCTGGCGAAACGCCTCACTGTCAGGTGAAAAGAAGCGGCTGGCTACTCCACATGTATCGGAGGAGTCATGTGGTAGTCTGCAGCTCTCGCCGGATTGACAGAGGGAGTGGAGCAGCGACTGGGATGGCTCGGAAGAGTGGGGTAATTGGGCAGGTACAACTGGGGAGAAAAAAAGGGGGGGGGATCCACAAAAAAAAAAGAAGATGTTGCTCCTATTGACCAACATTTTGATTTTGGTGGTGTTTGTGAATTGCATCACTCACTGTTGAAGAGTCATTCAGACAGAAGGATATTTTTGTACGTCAGCTATTTTGTACAGCTATTTCATTCTCCACCCTCTTTACCACACAGGCCTTCATATGCACACATATCAACAAACAACTCTGAATTTCTCTTTTCCTCTGCTGTCTTTGCCGCTGCCTCAGGGTTTGATGGGAACATTGACTCCCAGGGTGAGCTGATTCTTCAAGAGTCCTTCCAGGTGTGGGACCCTAAGACTCTGATCCGTAAGGGCCGTGACCGGCACCTCTTTCTCTTCGAAATGTCTCTGGTCTTCAGCAAGGAGGTCAAAGACTCCAATGGGCGCAGCAAGTACCTCTACAAGAGCAAGTTGTTTGTAAGTACCATTAGCACTACTACACCACTGTACACACAGTAGCACTTTCTATGAAGCTTGCATCTATAATGCCCTATAAGCATCTATAGCTCCCTATAAGTGTAGCTATAGGTCATTGTGAGATTCATTACAACCATGTATTCGCCCTCACAACACCTCCTAACCATCTTTATGATACATTGTCAATTTAGAAAGGGTTTATGCACTATAAATGTCATCATTAGCCTGTTTATCTGTCAAATGTCAAAATGCATCATAGCCAACTTGTTTTGCTGAAGTCTTATAGAGATGCATAATGACACTTACGCTTATAGGGTATTATAGATGTTTATAGGGCATTATAAATGTTTATAGGGCATTATAGATGCAAGATTCATAGAAAGTGTTACCGTACACACTCTTAAATGGTTATCCTTTTTCTGTAACACTCCTGGAGAGATAAAAAAAACAGGAAGGTCATCAAAATGAAACTTTCTTTGACTCAAGCCCTGCTCCATACCTGCACATGCACACTCCTTTTTTTCTAATCCTCATTCATGCTAATATGTTTCCCTCCCCCCCCCCCCCGCCCCAGACGTCAGAGCTTGGGGTAACAGAGCATGTCGAGGGAGACCCCTGCAAGTTTGCCCTGTGGGTGGGCAGAACCCCCACCTCTGACAACAAGATTGTCCTCAAGGTATGTGTGAACCTACAGAACACACATTAATTGATCACAGCAACAGTAACACACCAGTGTATATATAAAAGGCAGACAATTGTGTAATACATTCTTTTATTTTTGGTAAATTATGAGTAAATAATGAGAACTGTATTTATTCTTCTGACATTAAATATAGTTGTAGCAGCAGTATTAGTTGTGGTTATTTGTGCTCGCTGCATCGGTATTTAGAAAAGATAATTGTGGGAAGTCCGGGTGGCGTGGCGGTCTATTCCATTTTTTTGCCCACAGATGAGTTGTGAGCAGAGCTGTCACAAGAAGAAAGGCTGTTTACTCCATAAGTAGATACTTGGATTATAAGTAGCCTTTCACAACATTGTTACACTTCTGTGGCAATGATTTATTACATGTGCTCATGGGAAAAGGATAAAGCTTCATGCAAGATCATATATCAGTCTGTTTATTTTGCGCTTGTTAGCAATGAGAAAAAATATATATTTTCGCAAGATTTTATCAGATGGCAACTAGAAAGCTGATCTTATTGAGATTAAGACAATCAGTTATTAATCATCCATTACCTTAAATTCTTTTCACAAAATTATGCACAAGCTTTTGCATAATTAAACCCATTTTCCTATCATCCTTTCCTAGCTCATGATATCATTCAATTAATTGCCACATTTTCAATTTCCAGGCTATGGAGATGGGATCAGCCCAAAAATCACATCAGCAAGCCAATTTAGCAGTTGTAACATGTTAAATGTGACTGGTAGTCAATAAGAAGAGTGACTCAGTTTCGCCCCCTGGTGTCTGTTTTCAGTTTGACACATAAACCTTAAAATGGTCATGAAGAAGTCAAAGTAAAAATGATTTCCTAAATGTATTTCCACTCTAATAAACAGTTATATAACATGGCAAATGTAAACATATGAAAGCAACAAAAAAAAAAAACAAAAAAAAACGTTAATTTAAAAAAAAATTTGTGGCAAAGGCGCCACCATCTTGCAGTACTATAGCCTGTGACATCCTGGGTTGGTTGGCTTGGCTGAGTTCAACAGATACGACGGTAAAAGATGGAGAAAGTTGGAGAGTGAGGAGCCACAGGACAGAAGAAAACAAAAGGGAGGCTACTATTGTATTGCTCCTGGATGAAAAAACGAGTTTTACATGAACTGTACTGAATCATTTTTGTACCATCAGAATTCTTAATTCTGTCAGATCCCAGAATATGCCCACTGTGTATTGATGATCTCACTCAAAAGTTATTGAGGATGAACCCGGCTGAATGTCTGAATATTCAACATCAACCTCTCTACACCACAGTGTTATGACCGTGGTATCCCAAATGTTGGTCACATAACGTGCTGCATAACATGATGTAAACAAACTACACATAGAAAGCATTCATGTGGCATTATATTGTCATGTCAGACCTCTCAGACATGTTCTGCGTCACACTGGCTCATTCACCAGAAGCATGTAACCTAGTCAGCTGTGTGAATCGGCGAACAACTAATGTTAGGTACCGTCGCTGCTGGCTAACAGCTGCATCAACTAACTAACTAGAGTTAGCTAGTAATTAGTGCCGGGAGAGTGACATAAAAAAACAGCGTGTCGGTCAGACAACAACTACAGTGCATCCGGAAAGTATTCACACCCCTTCACTTTCCCCACATTTTTGTTATGTTACAGCCTTATTCCAAAATTGATTAAATTCCTTTTTTTTCCTCATCAATCTACATACAATATCCCATATGACAAAGCAAAAAAGGTTTTGTAGAAATTTTTGCAAAGTTTTATTAAAAATAAAAAACTGAAATATTGCATGTACATACACCCTTTACTCACTACTTGGTTGAGGCACCCTTGGCAGCGATTACAGCCTCAAATCTTCTTGGGTATGAAGCTGCAAGCTTGGCACACCTATATTTGCGGTATTTCTCCCATTCTTCTCAGCAGATCCTCTCGAGCTCTGTAAGTTTAGATGGGGAGCATCGCTGCACAGCTGTTTTCAGGTCTTTCCAGAGTGTTCAATGGGGTTCAAGTCTGGGCTCTGGCTGGGCCACTCAAGGACATTCACAGACTTGTCCCGAAGCCACTCCTTCATTGTCTTGGCTGTGTGCTTAGGGTTGTTGTCATGTTGAAAGGTAAACCTTCACCCCAGTCTGAGGTCCTGAGCGCTCTAGAGCAGGTTTTCATCAAGGATCTCTCTGTACTTTGCTACATTCATCTTTCCCTCTATCCTGACTAGTCTCCCAGTTCCTGCTGCTGAAAAAGATCCCCACAGCATGATGCTGCCACCACCATGCTTCACTGTAGGGATGGTATTAGCAAGGTGATGAGAGGTGCCTGGTTTCTTCCAGACGTGACGTTTGGCATTCAGGCCAAAGAGTTCAATCTTGGTTTCATCAGACCAGAGAATCTTGTTTCTCATGGTCTGAGAGTCCTTTAGGTGCTTTCTGGCAAACTCCAAGCGGGCTGTCATGTGCCTTTTACTGAGCAGAGGCTTCCGTCTGGCCACTCTGTCCTTCTGGAAGGTTCTCCCATCTCCACCGAGGAACGCTGGAGCTCTGTCAGAGTGACCATCTGGTTCTTGGTCACCTCCCTGACCAAGGCCCTTCTCCCCAGATTGCTCAGTTTGGCTGGGCAGCCAACTCTAGGAAGAGTCCTGGTGGATCCAAACTTCTTCCATTTACGAATGATGGAGACCACCGTGCTCTTCGGGACCTTCAAAGCTGTAGAATTTTTTTTGCACTCTTCCCCAGATCTGTGCCTCGATACAATCCTGTCTCGGAGGTCCACAGACAATTCCTTTGACTTCATGGCTTGGTTTCTGCTCTGACATGCACTGTCAACAGTGGGACTTTATATAGACAGGTGTGTGCCTTTCCAAATGATGTCCAATCAATTGAATTTACTACAGGTGGACTCCAATCAAGATGTAGAAACATCTCAAGGATGATCAGTGAAAACAGGATGAACCTGAGCTCAATTTTGAGTGTCATAGCAAAGTGTGTGAATACTTATGTACATGCAATATTTCAGTTTTTTATTTTTAATAAATTTGCAACAATTTCTACAAAACCTTTTTCACTTTGTCATTAAGGGGTATTGTGTGTAGATTGATGAGAAAAAAAAGAATTTAATCCATTTTGGAATAAGTCTGTAACATAACAAAATGTGGGGAAAGTGAAGGGGTGTGAATACTTTCCGGATGCACTGTATATGTATACAAACTACAACATGGAAACATTGTTTGCAGTCTATGCCATCATATTCCTGTCTCTGGCCAATACCCTGTAGCATGTATTTGTTTTATTTGCTGCATAAGGTTAACGTCTTTGGTCCTGTTGCTCCTCAGTCTCCAACTTTCTCTATCTTTTACCATTGTATCTGTTGAACTCAGCCAAGCCAACCATCCCCTTGACATCACAGGCCATAGTACTGCAAGATGGTGGCACCTTTGCCACGAAAGATATAACGGGGATTCTTTCTTTCTTTTATGTTTTCATTAGTCATGTTTGTTATTTAATTGTTGATTAGTTGGAAATACATTTAGTAAATCATGTTAACTTGATTGACTACTTCATGTCACTAAGAAAATCATCCCCTGGTCAGGATACTTGCTGCATGATTTGGTGTGTGTGTGTGTGTGTGTGTGTGTGTGTGTGTGTGTGTGTGTGTGTGTGTGTGTGTTAGGGGGTATATGAAATAGGGAAAGAATTTATGTTTATGAGTGCTGTTGTATGTCTGTATGTATTGATGCTGGTGTGGGTTTATGTGCATGCGTGTGTGTGCAAGTGTGTGCTGAGGGAGGTGCCCATTTGTGTAAGTAGTTGTCTCGTTACATAACAGTGATGACCATCTTAATCTGATTGTTATATAAGTCAACAGCCTTGGTGCTGCTGGTTGCTAAGTGAAGGAAGGAGAGAGGACTTGAGGCCCTCATGATATGCTAATTCTAGTCCACACATTCACTGAATGACGTCAACATGTTAGTGACAAGAAAAATGTGCTTAACCCTGTTTGTAGATGTCAAGGTAGCCCTTGGTGTAAAAGACTGTCGTCATGATTTTGTCAGGGTGTGTGGGTGTTTGTGAATGTGTTCGTGTGTGAGATCTCTAACACTTTGTTTTTCAGCAAATGAAGCATTCCTGCAGAGTCGGTTCATAAAGGCTGACTTGGACCATGCCATACCATACCATACCAGCAGTTGAGAGCTCATTCATTCAGTGCTGGTTAAAAATCTGATTCTCTTTCAGTTGAGTCATTCGGTAAAACACATATAGTATGGGATATCACACCCTCGCGTGATCTGAATGGAGATACCTTTATTCATGCCCGCGAGACAAATGACCCATAGTGACGTGGTGATGTGTAGCCAGGCTCAGCCGGGTACATATACCACGTCACCATCGCCATCCCTCAGTTCTTACCCTCTTCACTTTGCTGAGAATATCTTACACCTAGGCAGCTAGCCAGCTACCAATAGTTAGCTTCAGCTCTTTGTAGCACCTAGGAATCAGCCAAACTGTTTCACTTGATAGAGCGAAGACAACCTCTGGTGGTGAGTCGACTATCCCCGGAGCGCTGGTTTCAACATTGAAGTTTGATTCGTTTCTGAGCGGCTAGAATTTGTTTAGCTTTGTCAACAAGGCTATTAAAGCAACTATGGCGAAGAAGTTGTCGTCTACCCGCCCCTGTCCTCAGGAGTGTGGCTTCTCTTTGCATGAAAAGACTTGCACGATTCCTGCCCTGTATGCCTCGGGATTGTCCACGCCAGAAGAGTGTTGATTGAGCCCAGTGCATGTACACTCTGTCACCAGCTGATACGCTTCACTCTTGAATGCTGAGTTGCGTTCATGGAAAGTTTTGGGTAGGGTAAAAGTCAAGCAGGAGGACTCCTTCCTCTCCAAATCTGGTGACCCACTTTTGACTGGTTCCGACGATGAGGAGTCTGTGGAGGAGAATCTCACCACGGACTGGGCTGAACATATGGATTACGTTGATGAGCTCGGTGATATGAACTGGACCATGCCAGTGTTTTAGCCCAATAGGCTGTGCTTGTCACATCCCACAATGGGGTGGACATGCTTGACCTCAGTTGTGACTTGCATGGCTTGTCTGATGAAGAACAGGAAGCTCTACTGGCTGGACTGTCTGCAGCAGCGTTGGCGACTAGCTGTGACTATGACACCTCCTTCCTTGCTCTGTTCCGCCGTATGGCCCAGAAGCTGCATGTTATTTTGTTGTTTCCCCTCCACCAGTCTAGAATCCCACAAGGTTCATGGGCTTTTTCTTACCACCAGAACCGATAACAACTAACAGTGCACTCCTGTTGTTTCCAAATTTGGATCCGAGCTGACTTCCTCATGGGCTAAGCCACTGTCTACCCACATCATGGTGCCCCGCTGTGGACAGTATATGGACCTTGATGGGGCAGAGAAAGTACGCCTGCTTAACCCATCTCCTATGGAGCATTCGCTAGGATCCTACCTTGCACAACCCTGGTTGTGACCTGTCACAACGAGAGAGTGACAGGTCCTGCAGTCCTCCAAGTGCTGACAGTTTTCCTCTACCCAGTTGGAAAAGATTTACTGGGCACAGGCAGGCACAGTGGTGGTGGAACAGATAGGGTTCCCATTCGGCAGAGCCGATGTGGAACTTTTCGCCTCAGAGGAGAACACTCACATCCCCTGTTTTTCTCTGTAACAGATCACAATGCCCCTTTGGGGGTGGATGCACTGGCGCACCCATGGCAGAATATTCTGCTATATGTTTCCTCCAGTGGAGTTGATCCCACCAGTGTTAGAGAGCAGCGGGAGGGCCTGTCCCTGATTCTGGTAGCACCTCAGTGGCCAGCAAAGTCATGGTATGCAGAAATAATCAATCTGCTAGCAGCAGAGCCATGGTGCCTTCCAGCCTGCAGAGATCTGTCTCAAACAGGGGGGAGATGGTTTACCACTGCCAAGAGCTGTGGTGCCTCTATTCATACTTGTTGAAAGGTCACATTTGATGGCTAAGGGTTTGCGTCTGAATGTGATCACAATGATCTTGAGTGCGATAGCCTTGTCCACCAGAGAGCTCTACTCAAATAAATGGCGGACCTTTGAACAGTGGTGTGATGGGAAGAATCTTATTCCTTTCCAGTGTTCTATTGTGGATATTCTGTATTTTCTGCAGGAGATGTTTGAAAGGGGCCTATCCTTTTCTCCAATAAAAAGTTTATCTGGCAGCTATATCAGCTTGCAATGTTGGTTTTAATGGTGTGTCGCCAGGGGTTCACCTACTTACAATTCACTTCATGAGGGCAGTGAGGTTTTTAAAACCAGTGGTTAAGCCTAATGTACCTACTTGGGACTTAACGGGGGTTTTGTAGGCCCTCTGTGGCCCTCCTTTTGCGCCTTTAGAGTCTGCAGATATTAAGTTAATTTCATTTCATAATCCAAACTTGAAACTTATCTTTTTGCCTTAACCTAAAATTAGTTGCCTTTAAATTGAGTGCTTCATGACCTGGTACTACATGGCGAGTCAGTTTCTGTCTCAATGAATTTACCAAGCACTGTTCTGCTGACAAGATTATGTAGGTTATTGACTATTGCAAACTGTTCTTTTCTCTCACTTCTTCTCTTTTCTCTCTCCCTGACTGATGGCTTCCCCTTTCTTCTGTGTATGTGAATGGTGTGATGTGAGTCTCCTGTGTGCATGTGTAGTCTGTCCTCCTCCCAGGTCTCCATGGTGATGGTGGTCCCCACCTGGACACTTCTTGGCATCCCTCCTCATCACATTTTCTTTTTATATACACATCAATGGCAATTGAGCTGTTCTCGTTGGGACCAGCTGTTTGTTTGTTTTACCAATCCTGCCCAGGGTAAAGCTTAGTCAAAGCAGCGGCTCTCCTGTTGGATTGTGGAGGGTATCTCTGGCTTGCAACAGTAAGGGTCTTGCTATACCCGAGGGAGTGCAGGCACATTCAACCAGGGGGCTGGCGGCACCATGGACTCTGTTTAAAGGGGTGTCCATGGGAGACAACTGTGCTGTGGCCAGTTTGGCCACACCGTACACTGTTGTTCAGTTTTATGGCTTGGATGTAGTGGCCCCTTCAGTGGCTCACTCTGTCCTTTCTGCTAGCTATGTGACGCAATAGGGCATCAGGAGTGTTGTTACGGTTTGGTGCTGTTCTGCAGGGCAGGAATATATGTCCCATACTATGTGTTACACCGAATGAATCAACTGAAGGGTATCATAACGTTATGACTATAACTACTTTTCCCTGAAGGAGATGAATAGGGTACAACACTACCTTGCCCCGCATCACTGATGGGGCTCAGTAAAGAGCAGCTTCTGAACTGAAGGAGGACGGTGGTGACGTGGTGTATGTATCCGGCTGAGCCTGGTTACACATCACCAAAGGCCATCTGCCTTGCAGACGTGTTGTACCTCATTCTGCTCCTTCAGGGAACAGTAGTTATAGTCATAACGTTAAGTTTTCCTTTCCTTTGATGAAGAGTGTTTATGTCGTAAGCTACTGTGGATGTGATCATGTGCAGCGTTGTGTATGTTTGTGTGTGCATTAAAAGAAAATACTGGAAGAAGTTGTTGAAGCTGCTGTAAACACTTGAGCTGTTTAAGCTAACCCTTATCTGCCATGTGTGTGCATGTATACGCCCATGTTTGTGTTTCTTGGCCTCAGGCTTCCAGTATTGAGAACAAGCAAGATTGGATCAAACACATCCGGGAGGTGATCCAGGAGCGAACTGTCCATCTACAGGGAGCCTTGAAGGAGCCCATCCACATTCCCAAAACTACCGCAGCTAAGCACAAGGGTAGACGGTAAGTTAACACTCCATCAAGAATGGTGTCAACCCCTCAGTGTAGAAATCCATGCATCATTAAAATATTGTTGTTCAACTGCGCCGCTTCCAATTTGGATATGGTTTTGAAACTGAATTAGATAATCATATCTTTGATATTTGGAAACCACTCAACTGTGTTTTTTTGCAATTGTTGATAATCTTTGACTTTAAATTACAACAACACATGTGAAAGTGGCAAAGAGTTTGATCATTCTTGCAACAAATAAGTCAGTCTTTTTTTTGTTTTGTTCATATCATTTATGAAATTTAAACTTAAATGCAAAATTGAGTCAGAAATGTGATCCGTTTTCCAGTAACCTTGAGCATTTTGATTTGGCAGGGAGAGCTTCATTTTGTGTCACTGAAATTAATCTGTACATATTACACAAGGCAGTTAAATAGATATGCATTTTAATTTCCAGTCCATGAGTGTGTAAAAATATCCCTGTCCTTTTTCTAGGGACTGTAGTAAAATAACAGCAACCCTAGAGAAAGCAGATCTTCAAGACTCAGCCTGTTGTCTTATCCCAATGAACAGTGAAAACACTATGAAATAAAACCAGGCAGTGCACAAGTCAGCTATTTCCAGGAAAAACTGCTCATAGCACACATATATCCTAGTGTTTGGTTTCAATAGAATAAGTTAATCATTGTTAATTGAAATTTAATTGCAATGTCTGCAGCTATTATGAATGAATATGCTTTTAATGATTTCATTAACAACAACTTCATTGGTCTTGATGTTTTCATGCTTAATTTTTGTTGTCTTCCTGTAGGGACGGCGAGGATCTGGACAGTCAGGGAGACGCCAGCAGTCAACCAGACACCATCTCTATTGCCTCACGCACCTCCCAGAATACACTGGACAGTGACAAGGTGGCAACACTCACACACACTCCCAGACCACCTCCATCCACCTTAACCCTCCCAAAACACATTGCACCGCATCCTAATGATATGCATTTTTAAAAAAAACTAGGGGTGTCTGGGTAGTGTAGCGGTCTATTCTGTTGCGTACCAACACGGGGCTCGCCGGTTAAAATCCCCATGTTACCTCTGGCTTGGTCGGGGACTCCTCCTGACACAATTGGCTGTGTCTGCGGGTGATAAACCGGATGTGGGTATGTGTCCTGGTCACTGCACTAGCACCTCCTCTGGTTGGTTGGAGCACCTGTTCGGGGGGGAGGGGGAACTGGGGGGAATAGTGGGATCCTCCTACGCGCTACGTCCCCCTGGCGAAATTCCTCACTGTCAGCTAAAAAGAAGCGGCTGGCAACTCCACATGTATCGGAGGAGGCATGTGGTAGTCTGCAGCCCTCCCCGGATCGACAGAGGGGGTGGAGCAGTGGCCAGGATGGCTTGGAAAATAGGATAAAGTACAATTGGGGGGGGGGGGGGGCATAGAGCAGTTACATTTTCTGTTTTTTTTTTTCCGCATTTAGCAATACTCGGTTCAATGTGAGGCTATTCTAGTCGCTGTTTGTTGGGAAATGTCTCTCTTACAACACCATGACATCACTTTGGTGATACAATTGCTGGCCTTCGCAAACTGTATAGGTTGAGTAGCAGTAAATTGTTTTCTGTGGAAGTGTTTAAATGTGCGGGACAGAACAGACTCTTTTGTCGGACAGAATTTAAATCACAGATGCTTATATGTGTTGGAGAGAGAATGCTAGTTTGTGCAGAAATGGTGGGCTACGGTGAATCTGTCAATAGCATTACAGAGGGATTGTCTCCCTACGCTCAGTGCAACTACCACACTCACCAACACACTCATGTTTCAACATTTGGCTTCACACTAACATAATATTTGCCCCAGTGGCCTGACAGAGACAGCTGGGTGAAGCATCTCTCGTATTTACATTTTTTAAATTACTTATATTTAGTTTTTTTAAAGTTTTGATTCCCCGGTAATTAGAATTATTAGACAATTGTCTGCAAATTGACCCTTAGTAGTGGCCCTATTAATGATAACAGTAATGGATTGCATTTATGCAGCGCTTTATCTAGACAACCAAGGCGCTTTACATTGAAGTGGGTAACTCACCTCAACCACCCCGAATGTGTAGCACCACCTGGGTGATGCACGGCAGCCATTTTGCACCAGAACGCTCACCACTCATCAGCTTGAGGTGGAGAGAGAGGAATCATTGAGCCAGTTACTTGGGGGGATGATTAGGTAGCCAGATAGAGACAGCCAGGTTGGGAATTTTGCTAGGACACTGGGGAACCTCCTACTCTTTGCAATAAGTGCCATGGGATCTTTAATGACCACGGTGAGTCAGGACCTCGGTTTGACGGCTCATCTGAAGGACGGTATTTCCTAGTGTGACTGCACTGGGAATTGAGATCAGGCAGGAGTCTCTGTGGACTATGATGTTTGCAGATGACATTGTGATCTGTAGCGAGAGTAGGTTGCAGGTGGAGGAGAGCCTGGAGAGTTGGAGGTATGCACTGGAGAGAAGAGGAATGAAAGTCAGTAGGAGCAAGACGGAATACCTATGCGTGAATGAGAGGGAGGACAGTGGAATGGTCAGGATGCAAGGAGTAGAGGTGACGAATGCGTATGGGTTTAAATACTTGGGGTCAACTGTACAAAGTAACGGGGAGTGCAGGAGAGAGGTGAAGAAGAAAGTGGAGGCAGGGTGGAATGGGTGGAGAAGAGTGTCAGGAGTGATTTGCGACAGAAGGGCACCAGCAAGAGTTAAAGGGAAGGTTTCCAAGATGGTTGTGAAACCAGCTATGTTATATGGTTTGGACACAGTGGCAGTAACAAAAAGACAGGAGGTGGCACTGGAGGTGGCAGAGTTGAAGATGCTAAAATTTGCATTGAGAATGATGAAGAAGGACAGGATTAGGAACGAGTATATTAGAGGGACAGCTCAGGTTGGACGGTTTGGAGACAAAGCAAGAGAGGCAAGATTGAGGTGGCTTGAACATGTGTGGAGGAGAGATGCTGGGTATATTGGGGGAAGGATGCTGAGTATGGAGCTGCCAGGAAAGAGGAAAAGAGGAAGGCCAAAGAGGAGGTTTCTGGATGTGGTATGAGAGGACATGCAGGTGGCTGATGTGACAGAGGAAAATGCAGAGGACAGGAAGAGATGGAAATGGATGATCTGCTGCAGCAACCTCTAACGGGAGCTCTAACTCTCTGGAAGAACTGTCTGAGTTGAGAGGCAGTGTGTGTGTGTGTGTGTGTGTGTGTGTGTGTGTGTGTGTGTGTGTGTGTGTGTGTGTGTGTGTGTGTGTGTGTGTGTGTGTGTGTGTGTGTGTGTGTGTGTGTGTGTGTGTGTGTGTGTGTGTGTGTGTGTGTGTGTGTGTGTGTGTGTGTTTTGGTGACTTTGTTAGCAGCTTCAGCCTCCCACTCTCTCTTCACTCTTCACACAGAAGGCTCGTCTGCCTGTGAGACAGGAGAGTACAGTTTTAGCTGTTGATCACTACCTTTCCTAGCCAGAGAGGTATCTATTAGGGCCATTGTGCATTTTCAGTGCTGTTTGGATGCTACTGGTTGTCTATAAACCAACATTTAATTTGAGCTATGAGAAACAGTCTAGGATAGACTAGCCTGCTCCTCTCGGCAGGTTCTATTTAAGTCATTAAGCTAATGCAAATCCATTGTAGACACTCACAGTCGACAGTTCCGGAGGACATTAACTTTTCAAGTGCCTTTGGATTCATACCCTTTGCGTTTGGACAATGAGAGTGGATTTAGACTGTTCTAGTGGGTTTAAACCTCTCTGCCAGTGCTCCTGGACTCTAGTGGAAGTGGGTTGCTCTTGTGATTTGATCCTTGTCTGTCAGAGAGACAGATTTGTTTGCTATTATCTTTTGTGTTTGAATTTTATTAATACCATAATAATTCTCATAATATTGTAAAAAAAATCTTTTTGCGGAAAAACATAAAAACCATTAAATGGATGTTTGATCAATGTAGTGATCTAGGACCACTTTAGTGGATTGCTCCTATAAACTGGGACTATTCTGGGAACTGTTCAAGTGGTCCAGTACTATTCCTGTTGTCTTTGGCCGTTATCAGGATGAAGGAGTTGAAAGCTAAGGAGAGAGTGGAGGAGAGGAGCTTAGGTCCCATTGCTCAACTCCTCAGCTCACTGGCTATGCCGCACTACCAAAGGGTATGTTGCAAATAACAGACTCTGCAGTATTCAGAAAAAAAGGTACCTAAGAATCTGCATTGGGAAAATTTTAACGCCCCTGAATGCAAAACAGTCCAGATAATGAAGGAGTCCCACCATCTAAACAGAGAAATGGCCGTGCAATGTTTAAAAATCAGCCTCACATGCATTTTTTTTCAGTTTATTTTTTTTATGGTTACTGGGTATGCATTGATGCGCATGTAGAATGGTCTAGCTGGGGATGTATTTATTTACTGTACTGTCATTTCACTTCATTTACAAAGTGAGATTCATAGAAGATCTTTAATACGACGTTCTCAAGATGATGATGGTAATCATCATTGTTTTATAGCCCAGGTTGTTCTTTCACATGAATAGACTATTTTTTCATGCAGTTATTTTGGTAAATAAGGTGAAAATGCTGTCTTGTTGTAAAAAGTCTGGCATCCGGGTAGTGTAGTGATCTGTTCCGTTGCCTACCAACATGGGGATCGGTGGTTCGAATCCCCATGTTACTTCCGGCTTGGTCGGGGGTCTCTACAGACAAAATTGGCTGTGTCTGTGGATGGGAAGCCAGATGTGGGTATGTGTCCTGGTTGCTGCACTGGTGTCTCCTCTGGTCGGTCGGGGCGCCTGTTTGGTAGGGAGGGGGAACTGAAGGGAATAGCGTGATCCTCCCACGTGCTACGTCCCCCTGGTGAAACTCCTCACTATCAGGTGAAAAGAAGCGACTGGTGACTCCACATGTATCGGAGGAGGCATGTGGTAGTCTGCAGTCCTCCCTGGATTGGCAGAGGGGGTGGAACAGCAACCAGGACTGCTCAGAAGAGTGGGGTAATTGGCCAAGTACACTTGGGGAGGGGGGGCCGGGAGTCTGACAAAATCCTGACAACTGTGAACAAATAAGAACTATAATAGCTTCCGTTATTATCGGGGCACAGAAGGCTGGCCAGGCTCTCCTACCGATGTTTGTGGTGTCACCAACGTGGTATAGCAGAGATGGTTCATGAAGAGTAACTTATTGTGAAACGTTATTTTATGTTGTTTTAGTTCTACTTTTACAAAGCACTAAGTTATTTTATGCCATTAAAGACCCCGTAAATAATTCTGCCTCTACGACATTTAGGAACACTTTATATGGAAGAGATTTCATCATCAGTCACATTTTGCACAAAAGGACATCAGAGAAGATGGTATGCAGCATGACGAATGACTCTCCCAATTAAGTTCCATTGTCATAGAAACTAGCTTATATTTTCCTATGACAAACCATGAGACATTCTATCATAGTCACATTGAGCTCACTTGTCTGGGTGTGAATGAGTCACCATTCATCACTGCAGCTCCACTTACTTTCACATAAGGCTAGTAGAGCACTTTCCTTGGTGACGTGGGAATATCTGCTTTTTTTTCTCTCTCTATTTTTACGAACGGTACATTCATGTTGACATCCTTTAGACTACTCTAACACTGATTTTTGGTTTGAGTGTTAATTGCATGGAAATATACCTGAGAACATAATGACAAAGCACTTTTGTTTAGCATAATGACTACTGGGGCGACACGGTGGCGCAGTCATTAGCGTGGTCGCCTCACAGCAAGAAGGTCCTTGGTTCAAACCCCGGGGGTCATCCCAGGTTGTCCTCTGAGTGGAGTTTGCATGTTCTCCCCGTGTCTGCGTGGGTTTCCTCCGGGTGCTCCAGTTTCCTCCCACAGTCCAAAGACATGTAGGTCAGGTGAATCAGCCATACTAAATTGTCTCTAGGTATGAATATGTGTGTGTGTGTGTGTGTGTGTGTGTGTGTGTGTGTGTGTGTGTGTGTGTGGGCCATGTGATGGACTGGTGGCCTGTCCAGGGTGTCTCCCGGCCTGCCGCCCAATGACTGCTGGGATAGGCTCCAGCATCTCGCGACCTGATTTCGGATAAACGGCTTGGATAATGGATGGATGGATACTGGTTAATGGTTAAAATTTTTAAAAATATCAACTATGCATTAGTATAGTAAAAATACCTACTGGACCCCTAGTAGTGGCCAATTACTGGTCATCTATTTGTAGGTCCTTGTATACTGTGTTGCCAACTGTTATGTAAGGGAAATAGTAATTGGCAGCCCCTAAAGTTGCCAGCAGTTGCTGGAGGACATCATCAACTAATTCGCTCACAAATCTTCATATAAATGACATTACGAGAGAGAGAAGGAGCTACAGTGGCACAGAGAGGGGGAAAAATGCTTAACAAAAAAGGCCACATGTTATTGATAAACTAAATATTTCTGTCTCTACAAGAATTATATTCAATCGGGCATTTATGAGAGGGAGCGAGAGTGACGCCCATATTATTAGCATGGAAACCAGTCTACATATTTAAAGAAATTACAGAAACCAGTATAGATTATTCAAGTAACCATCAACATTAGAGATGAGAGCTGTTGCGAAAGTGGAGAAGGAGACTCAGGACCGACTTCTACAAGGACAGATGGGAACGTGAAGTGCAGATTGGATATTTTACGTGCTTATACGACATTTTGTTGTTAAACGTATTGTGTCAATGCAGAAATTTTCCCAAAGATCAGAACAAAACATTAGATTAGCTGCTCCTGATGAAATTAAAATGGCCCAGGGGGTCTGAAAAGTTGCCCCCCTTTTTTTTTCTCCCCCCAATTGTACTTGGCCATTACACCACTATTGTGAGCCGTCCCAGTCGCTGCTCCACCACGTCTGCTGATCCGGGGAGGGCTGCAGACTACCACATGCCTCCTCCGATACATGTGGAGTCACCAGCCGCATCTTTTCACCTGACAGTGAGGAGTTTCACCAGGGGGACATAGCGCATGGGAGGATCACGCTATTCCCCCAGTTCCCCCTCCCCACTGAACAGGTGTCTCGACCAACCAGAGGAGGCACTAGTACAGCGACCAGGACACACACCCACATCCAGCTTTCCACCCGCAGACATGGCCAATTGTGTCGGTAGGGACGCCTGACCAAGCCGGAGATAACACAGAGATTTGAACCGGCGATCCCTGTGTTGGTAGGCAACGGAATAGACCGCTACACTACCCGGACACCTGTATATCTGCCTTTTAAAACCATTTTGTTTAGTTGAAGCCTTAAAAAAGATTCATTGCTGATCAGTTTCGATGATAGGACTGGCCAACAGTTTATTTTATTTATTTACTCTTTTATTTCATTTAATTTTGGGGAGGAAAGGGGAGTTCATACTTTATCATATGTTGTATTGCAGTTTAAATGAAATCATATTAGGTAAGCTTTATTCAAATGCTGCTGGACAAATGTGTGTATTACATGGCATCAAATAGATTAGCAAGCCTCTCCTTCTGTCTCTCTCTCTTTCTTTCTCCATCTGTCTTTCTCTCTGTCTGACTAACAATTTGTAACATCTGAGGGGAGCAAAATCAACACCATCTGAACAATGAAAGCAAGGTGTTTTTGCATTCTTGAAGTTCCATCCTCATTTGCTGTGTCGTTCTCTTCCAGCTGTCCGGGGGCTGTGAGCTGACAGTAGTGATCCATGACTTTGTGGCCGGTAACGGCGGAAGTAGCGGTGAGCTGACAGTGCGCCGTGGCCAAACGGTCGAGGTTCTGGAGAGACTCCATGACAGACCAGACTGGTGCCTGGTCAGGACCACCGACCGCTCCCCAGCACAGGAGGGTCTCGTACCCTGCTCCATGCTCTGCATTGCGCATTCCAGGTCTTCCATGGAGATGGAGGGGCTCTTCAATCACAAAGGTAGGGCGAGGATGTATGCACTGATTTTTAAACACCAACATATGTATATGCGTAGCATGCCCCACACAGGGTTAATGGCAGTTGGGCAGAACTGCAAGATGCAACCCCTTTTTTCTTGGGTTCAGACACACGTGGACAGTACTCTGCTTCCCTTTTTTCACTGGTGTGATAGAATAGATGCTAACCTGTTCACTGAAGCTAGCAGCTCTGAAACAGCTGTCTGTGGAAGCGATGTTGGTACGGTTCATTTGGCAAATCCACTTGAAACACTCTCTTCAAATACAATTTCCAGGCCCTGGAAAAGTTATGGAAAATTATGATTTTGGAAAAATTTTGGAAAAGTCAAGGAAATCGGACTAAGTCAGCATTTAAAATTGATTAACCAATTAAAAAAAGAAAAGGTAACTGTCAGTGAAACTATTGCAGCGGGGCTTAAAATTTTTCCTTTTTTTGCATGGTTGCAACAGTTTGTCTCAGTATGCTAATGTGTCTCCGCTGGGGGTCAGCCCTGTGTTCCCTCAGCCCTTTGGGTTCGCTATCGAATAGGTTAGCTATCGGTTAAGATTAGGTGAAAGTAAGCGTTGGGTTGATGATAGGGTTAGGTAGAGGTTGAGCTTAAGGTAGGTTAGGTTAAGTTTAGGTAAGTTCAATGAAATAGGGTTAAGAGAACATAGACACACTCCCGTCCGCTGGATAGCATTCCTGTCAGCTAGCTAGCTAGCATGTCAACACCATGCCATGTAAGTGCAGTTTCAACAATCAGTGATTTCAAATGGTACAAAATCTGGCTTGTAGAAGTTGTTGTTAAGAGTAGCTCATATATAGTATTTGAAATACGGGCTGACCTACATCATATATAGTGTTAAAACTCTTTTCAGTGACAACTCTGAACAATAGTTTCTTTTGATCATGGAAATTAAGCTAACCATTATGGTGAAGTGGAAAATCATTGGTGAAAAAAATTATGGACATGGGTTGGTTCCCTGCCACTCGCAACACAGTTAAGCCTGCATCTTTTTTTTCCTGTCAGAAATTGCTGCAGTGTGCCTCATGCGTCTTAAAAAACCAGCACAAAAAGAGGGCACTATTTTGAAGATGTGACCCAGGTAGAACTGAAGCCTTTGCATCTGTGTTCTGCAAAGTGCCTTTGTGACTCCTCACACAAAATATGGACCCAAGGGTTTTTCCGCTGCGCAAGCATGGTCACGTCTCACCAGGAATTCCAGATTTCCAAAAACATTAGTTATAGTCATGGAAGAGACATTGCCAACTTTTGTTGTCACCAGATAACATGTTTGCTATCTGGTTAAAACTCATGATTTACATACTGCATGCTATATCATTAGCAGGAATAGGCGAAGTTGAATGGAACACACACACACACACACACACACACACACACACACACACACACACACACACACACACACACACACACACACACACACACACACACACACTACCTGCTTGGACTCAATTTCCTGTTTTTTTTTTTTTTTTTAAATTAGGGATAGGGGATACAATAAATCAGAATGAAAAGAGCTGCGGTGAACCATCTATCTCTTATTAACTCTTTTAGAGAAAAAATTGAGATAATGAATTGTTTTGTACCCTCACTCCACACTGTTGGTTGGTCTCACATAGCTGTCCATAGAAGGCAGAGAGGTAGAAGCTGCTCTCATCATGTCTCAACAGCATGCCTATAAAGTCAAGTTTTCTGCTCGCCTTTCTAATTAGTGGTTAAATGGTGCACAGCTTGTTTCCAAGGGGATGTACCATACAAACATTTGGCTGACATCCTCTTTGTGGCTAACATGAAAAAGTTGGTTGTTTTTGTATTCAAGAGATTATAGGAGATACAGGAATGCTCAGCTTTGATCATTAGGTCTAGAATTACCAAAATATTTATTTCCCCAACCGCTTTCAAATACATTTCAGGCATCCAGTTTTGCATCTCCCGAACTTTTTTGAGCTTGGGTCAACTCACTGGACCGAGTCCATCAGTTTTACCTGGTGTTGCTTCATCATCCAGCTCTGTATACATTTGCATTGGTCTTTGTGAATGTCACTGTGTGTGTGTGTGTGTGTGTGTGTGTGTGTGTGTGTGTGTGTGTGTGTGGCTGCGCTAAGCAGTGAGAAGGAATGGGGCTTCCCACTGCTTCTCCCTGCAGGAGATTTTCCAGTCAAAGAGAAGGCTGTTGTTCAGGATGCCACCAAGCTCCCTGCTACCTCAGCTAGGTTTGTGACTCCACCGGCCAACCATGTAGACACCTCTCTCCCGAGATGTGGAATAGTGACCGTTCAGGGATAATGGTGGTCTCCCTGAAGTCTGGCTTTATCCCTGCTCCATCACATATAAATGACTAACTGACTGTGAGGATGAGACTGAGTTGTTGTTCCTTGGTGTGTGAATAGAATAGAATAGAATAGAATCATGAAGCTGAAAATGCAGGGTGATTATGTTTGCATGATCTGATTTGGGTGAACTAGGAACAGAATTCGTAGAAAATTTAAGAGAGAGAAAGAAAATGCTGGACTGTTCAAAGGGCCTTCCTGGACTTAATGACATTAGGCTGACAGATCTATTCTGTGTCACCAAATGCGATTTCCTTAACCTACCTCCAAACCCTAGTTTGTGAGAGTCATTTTAAAATACTCGTGGAGGACATGAATTTAGCACATGCCGCATAAGAGGTGGTCACATGACCTAGTTTTCTGGTATGGCCCTACAATGTCCCTTTGACACGTTTTGGTAAAGCAACATGTTTGTGTATCCACATTCAAGAGAGACAGAGACAGCGAGAGAGTGACAGAGAGAGCGACAGAGAGACAACGACAGAGAGAGAGACAGAGTGACAGAGAGCGAGAGAGAGAAACAAAGAGAGCGACAGAGAGAGCGATAAGAGAGAGAGAGACAGCGAGAGAGAGACAGTGAGAGACAGACACAGCCACAGAGAGAGAGAGACAGAGAGAGAGCGACAGAGAGACAGAGTGAGAGAGACAGAGAGAGAGAGAGAAACAAAGAGAGTGACAGACAGAGAGAGAGAGATAGCGAGAGAGTGTTGGTGTGTGCGCATGTATTTGGGTACGTTCATGCATGCATTTATGCATTTGTGAGGAAGTGTTTTCTGGGCACTAGCAACAAGGGGTCCTGTGTGTTATGGAGGAGTAACCAAAGCCTGTGTAGACCTACAAACTGCTTGGAAGTTCGGTTGAATTAGCTCTCATTCACATAGCATCCTGTAATTGATTTCTAGATTTGAGCTGTTATTACTTCATCTGCTGCCTCCAAGCTTATGTAATTGTCTCACAGGTAAGAATATGTCCGCTTAGCAAAACATTTAAGCTAGAGTTTAGTGGTTTTCAAAGGACTCACTGCTGAATTAACACAATGTTGGTGACACTTTGGATGTAGGGACTTTTTGAGATGGTGTATGAGTAAGTAGAGAGGTATTTTTCTCTCTGTGTGTGTGTGTGTGTGTGTGTGTGTGTGTGTGTGCTTGTGCGCACATTCACAGGAAGCAGCGCTTTGCAATGAGTGAGAGCCTGACTAAGAGGAAATATTCCAACAGAGACACACATTTTAACAGGAGTACCTTTGTCTGTCTCGCCTGTGTGAGTCCTCTAGGCTGGAAAGGCACAGTGGAGTGGTTTACAAAAAATCAGCTTAAGAAATAATTTGCATTCTTTTTCCTTTTAGAAATATTCAGCGAAACACTCAAAAAAAAAAGAAAGAAAAGGAAAATGCATCGTTGAGCACTATTTTGCTACACTGTTGTTTTTGGTAACTAAGTCTATACCATACCAGCCAAACAGGCAAACTTCAATGCATCCTAATGCTTGTGAAATATCCTCCTGCCCCCGCAAATAGAGTGGGTGCATCTACAAAGGGTAATACGGTAGAACGTGCTGCATGTTTCCAATATGTCCTTTTGGAATAGCAGAGGCGCAGTGGAGGCTTGCCCAATACCCTCAAAGCAGCCCACTCACTGAGGACAGGCGGAGGGAGGGAGAGATGGAGCGAGAAAGAAAGAGAGGAAACATCCCACAAGTCATGCTGCAGTTGACTTTTTTTTTTCTTTGCTGCTGGACTGGACCTATAGTCTCTCTGCAAGAGCAGAGAGAGGTATAGTTAGGGTACCGCATCTTGGAAAGTGATAATTTTAGGACTATTCTGAAAATACAGGGAAGGACTTGAAAAGTCATTTGGCGATACCCGAGAGGATGCTGTGAATGCTTGAAGTGGCTCCTTAGCATTAATATTTGGGTGACATGGCCCGTGGAATTGAGTCACTGGTGACTCTCGGTCAGCTGTTTGGCATGGATTCACCTCGGGGAGGACACTCGGACAACTGCAGGATCTGGTTGCTGGACTTGGGTAGGTGTTGTGCCGCCTGCAATGCACTAGGAACATGTTTATGCGTCAGACCGCCTTGGTTTATTATCTTTAAAGAGGGTATGCTGCTGGTGTGGATATATTTAAGCATGTACTATTTCAGTCTGTAAAGAGTCTACTATGTTTAGAACTGAAGCTGCTTTTTCCCCCCGCCTGACTATCTTCATGGCATAGAGCATGCATTTTTCTCATTTTAGGCTGGTGTGTATGGTGCTTGTTATGTGGACGAGTACTGTGGTGTTTTTTTGTTGTTTTTTTTTAAAGAAGAGACTCGTCACATGTCATTTCCACTTTTAATAGACATTAGAGAGCATAGACGTGGGAAAGATGAGAAAGTGAAGGAGCATACAACATGTGACATTTATTCCATATTCTGGCCAGGGAGCTTTATTCTCTATCTGTGTAGGTTCTACTTATAGAAAATGAACAGTTTTTTTTATTATTATTCTTATTGGGACAATTCTTTAATGTGAATTAATTGACAGAAGTGCCAAGACATGAAGGTGGAATTGCCACAGCAATTTCCTCATAACAGTTTGTCCTTGTCTGTTGGAGGCTTCATGTCAAACACTACCCTGCATTTCTTGATGCAGTGAAGGAGGCTTATGGTTATCCACTGATCAGGTGAGGATTATGTAGAGGCAGTAAACACAAGAAAATAATTCAGGGGGAATAATATAATGTGATTAGATATCAAATCTGATGGATTGTCAGCAAACAGATTATGGTTGTGTCTGTCTTTCAACTGAAATAGATTAGCGCCAAACAGATGGGCAGAGGATGTTTACCGATGGACAGAGAGAGAGAGAGAACAATAATTCTTATTATAGATAGAATACAGTTAAATAGACACTAATGCAAGGTTCTTGTTGGGAAGAACACTGGAATGGAATAGAACAGAGTTCATCATATGACCCTGTGGAAAGGACTGGTACCTGTATGGAGGTTTACACCTCTGAGATCCAGCAGGGCACAATAGAATGTAGTGGAATTAAGTCGAGGAATATACGCAGGATAAACTTGTGTAGGATAATAAAATAGATTAAAAAACAAAAACAAAGGGACATCCGGGTAGCGTGGCAGTCTATTCTGTTGCCTACGAACACAGAGATCAGCGGTTCGAATCCCTGTGTTACCTCCGGCTTGGTCGGGCATCCCTACAGACATAATTATAATTGGCTGTGTCTGCGGGTGGGAAGCCGAATGTGGGTATGTGTCCTGGTCGCTGCACTAGCGCCCCCTATGATTGGTCAGGGCGCCTGTTTGGGGGGGGGACTGGGGGGACTAGCATGATCCACGCGCTACGTCCCCTTGGCGAAACGTTGCGCTGAAGCAGCTGGCGACTCCACATGTATCGGAGGAGGCATGTGGTAGTCTGCAGCCCTCCCCGGATTGACAGAGGGGGTGGAGCAGCGACCGGGACGGCTCGGAAGAGTGGGGTAATTGGCTGGATATAATTGGGAGAAAAAAAAGGGGGGGGGGCAACTCTTGTGTCGACATCTGAGTGAAATTGTGGAGTAGGAGTTGAGACAGTACAGAATCTGTAAATCAAAGAGGAATAGAGGAGAGCGTCGTGTTGACTTGTATGGTTGAGGTGCTGCTCAAAATTTTCCCAGTTCACCACCTGCGTCACTCCATCTCCCAGCTTTCCTTCCTCTCTCCACTGCATACTGTAGACTCAAACAAGACCAAAATATCAAAATAACACTTTAAAAATGGAACGGAGTAGATTTGCTAGTGTGAGATGGTCGGTCTCCTCTGCATGCCGTACTACTCTCCCCAAACGCACGTCCATCTGAACTGCAGACTATGTCATGCTCTCATTGTCCACAATCTGTGGGTAAACTAAGGTGCCCCCCTGGGGCTTTCCCACACACACACACATCCCCCCCTATCCTTGCCAGGGCCCCAAGCAACCTGTAGACAGACACGCCGACTGAGCTGTGTGTGTTTGTGTGCATTTCTGTGTTTGTGTTTGCTCTCCTGAGGAAGACACTGAGACCACATGAATAACCCCCCACCCCTCTCTCTCTCTGCGGCACCTATGGAATCCTAGGTATGCTTCTGTGGGGTACCACTGGGTTTCTGGATCACTCACAGTTCACAACAGTCCCCCATTCTACAAAATAGACCAGAAGGCGGAGGCACGGAGAGTTATAAATCTAGCGAGGGTGTTCTCTGTAGTTAAATGTTTTGTTGGCATGAGTGAGACCTCGACAGACTCACAATAGATCATTAGTCACTGGTAGATATTTGAGCTAAGATCTGAAGATGCTGTTGCTAGCATGCATTGGATTGGTTAAAGTCCTCCCAGGGATGTAAGGGCTCACAGTGTTGAGCAAAAATATGCTGATGTGTTGGAAAGGCAGCTCTGGTTGTAGGTAATCATTATTATATTGTTGCATGGGGTGAGAGGTAAGGTTGCAAGCGTGCATAGTATTGACAAGACTGTTTATGAGACCAGAGCCCCCTCTTACAGCTTTCTTACAGCAGAGTCTGCTGATGAGCAAACCAGGAAGTGAACCAGACATCTTTGATCCAATTAGGCTGCAACGGGAGTCTGGCACCACTTTAGTCAGCTGCTGTGCAGTTATATTTCCCATGCTGATCCAACTTTTTAAAAGTGCTGATAATGCAAGATTTAACAGAGGGTTTGATTGAACTCTCATTTGCATTCAAACAGCTTCATTCCGAACATTAGACAAAATGATCAAGACTATCACAGCTAAAAAGAAACAAATAATTAAACTTCTTTTAAGGATATATAATACCTAATCCCTTGTTGAGCCAAATAATAACACATTTACACTGTTAACTCTGTATTTTTTTCTGTGTGCCATTTTGAAAAAGAGGTCTTTGTGGAAGTGGCAATTTAACATTTAACCAGGGGTGTGTGGGTTTACACATGTATACACTCTTAAACTGTAAATGTTTACTATAATAACCAATAATCATAATTTTTTTTGAACATTCACCCACACTAATGAATGGGCAATTAAAAGAAAATCAATTTCCAATATCACTTTCAAATTTAAGGTAGGTAATTATCATGAAGAGCTCATTTTGCCCAAACAATTGCAGAGGCAAAGTGTGAGCCTATGCATCAGAGTCCTGCATGACAGTATTTTGAAGAAAAAAAATTGAAAATGGTGTGAAATGCAATCACTTTAATGCAGGGATTAAAAACACTGGTAGTACTTACTCTTTGTTAGCTGTTGAGCTTTATTGCCTTTTGCCGTCAGTTGTCGGGCAGCGCACTTTTATTATTAAGCATTGTTTTTTCTATGTTGAACTTAAAGTACCAGTATAGAACTTTTGCCTCAAATAAAGTTTGCGTTTGAATTGTTTTATGGATACTTATTGAGGCTATTGTGTGTAGTTCAGCTATAAATGGGTCTATACTGTCCTAAAAAAAAAGAAGAAAACACTCCCTACCCAGACCTCTGTTTCCCTTAACAGTTGAACATGTATACTTTTATAAAACAGGAAGTTAAAAGTTAACAAAAAGAGGTTGATTTGTCACATACCTACATTTAATACCATTACATGTTTCACAGATGTGTTGGCCCTTGTGTGTTTCATAAGCTAGTTTTGTGGCTAACTGCAGTGCTGGTAAATTCCTGCATCTAGTATCAGGACTGCAGCCTCACTCAGCATCTCTCATATTTTTCCCAATGAGTACTTAAGCCAGACCAGCTGTCCCTGAGGTGTCCTCATGATGAAAGACACCCTAAGGGCCATAGGTGAAAGGTCAAGACCTCCACCACTCGGAACAGCAGCCCTTGACACATCTGTGTGTGTGTGTCTGTGTGCATGTCTGTGGTAATTTTACACAGTGGAGGAATGCGTCAAGGCTGTCGACGCACCCTGTGCACTGCTCCTTAACACCTCTCTGTTAAGAAGAACTATACAGTTCAACCATCACCTTAGCAGAAAGTAGAGGGTCAGACTACAAACTAGAGGTTTGGTTGCATTTATTCTTTGTATCTATGATCTGTTTGTGCTGGCAGCTCCATATTTTCCATAGCTTGTTTCTCAGTCAGCCTTTATTTTTGGTTGCACACTCAGTCAGCATCCAGTAAGTACCATCCCTGCATCAGTATGCACTTTTTATTTTCCCATAAGACTACACAATGGAGCTCTTATTAATATTTATTTATTTATTTTTGGATTTTACACCTTTTTTCTCCCCAACTGTATCCAGCCAATTACCCCACTCTTCCGAGCCATCCCGGTCGCTGCTCCACCCCCTGCCGATCCGGGGAGGGCTGTAGACTACCACATGCCTCCTCCGATACATGTGGAGTCGCCAGCCGCTTCTTTTCACCTGACAGTGAAGAGTTTCGCCAGGGAGATTTAGTGCATGGGAGAATCACGCTATTCCCCTCAGTCCCTCCCCGAACAGGCGCCCTGACCGACCAGAGAAGGTGCTAATGCAGAGACAGGACAAATACCCATATCCGGCTTCCCACCAGCAGACACGGCCAATTGTGTCTGTAGGGATGCCTGACCAAGTCGGACGTAACACGGGGATTCGAACCGGCAATCCCTGTGTTGGTAGGCAACAGAATAGACTGCTACGCTACCCGGACGCCACTGATTCATAATATTTAAATCGATGATGGTTGGGTTCACTCTCTTTGTCTGCCCAGTTTTTTGTATGGGTTCGTTTGATTTTAATTTTAATGCATACTAGCAGCATCAATACACAGTTCACATTTGGACTAAAAATGCAGCTCACTTTCTCACAAGAATTCAGTTTTGGTTGTTTTGGTTTGGCAGTTCAGACTATCGACCCACTTGTGTCATCCAGAAGAGTAGCATAAATCAGAACAACCTGAATGCCTGCGTGGCTACACCACGGATTATGGTCACAGCATGTTTGTACATGTTATTGTTTTATTGTTCCACAAGATAGGTCCAGACACATAAATCTGTTTTGGTGCCCTGATGTGTTTGCTTTAAATGTAGAGAGCCACCACTTTTGCAGTCTGTTCCAATGCAATATGTGACAGGGTTTAAATTGTGAGCAAGTCGTGGAATCGATGTCACAGCTCGACATTTACTTACAGCAGAATGCCATATAACTTATATGAAGTGACAAAAATTGTAAGTATGCAATTATGTTCCATCCAGTCTGAACTGTTAGGCTATTTGATATCCATGTTTTTTTTTGTATATTTGTGATGCATCATTTATGGCATGGTTTGGTCACAGGATGAGGGAAATTTTACATGGTGTCATTTTTCTGTTTCAATAAAAAAAAAAGCAAAATCAGAAACAAAAGGGTAATGTCTAGTAAATGACAATTGTGATGTGCTTTGACCTTTGACATCAAGTTTTCCATTTCAGTGTAAAGAAGCAAACATGTAATAAGAGTGGTTACTGTTCACTTATCTCACCAGGGGTTTTCAATTCCCGATACATTGATATTAACTTTAAACCCCTTTCCAAGAGGTCCTCCAAGAAGTTAATTCTTTATGGCAGTTGTGCACAGCACCCTTACCCACTGATTTCTTATCCCCGATGTAGTTTTCTACCAGTGTTACCTAAAGCTAAGTGCAGAAATAAACTAGAGAATAATTGGAGAGGTTTGGGTTTTTTGCTGGTCACTCCCTTAGAGAGAATTGCCTGTGCAACTGAATAAATTCATTCACGCTGATCTGGGTTAGGCCTTACATAGCCTCCATGGTGGTAGCCATGAATAAAGCATTCCAGATCAGTATCGCAATGAAAAACTATGCTTCTGTTTTTTATTTAGCACTACAGGGGCTGCGGCAAGTAAACTAATATTTCTACGCACACATTTTCCTCACTGGCACAGGGTTCACACTCAAAAAAAAAATGGTGCCTGTAAAAAGGAGTATCCTCCATCAAATTGCAACCAAGATTGAGCAGCCCCCCCCCCCAAACAACCACTCTAGATTGAATTGTAAATCTCCCAAATCATTTACACCCAACCTTCATCTTGGGAGGTGGAACAATAAAATGCCTTCCTCACTATCTGGCCGAAGATAGAAATAGGATAAAGAAATAAATTCTCGCCTGTGCTGCCTTGACTGCTTCAAATTATTTTACCCGTTGAAAGAAAACGAAAGAAAATGTGAAGGAGAATTGCCTAAAAACCCTCCAGGGGCTTGAAAAGTGGTGGTCTTAGTGGTGCTTAGACAATCTCGCAGGGGGCTGACAGGGTCTCGCATCGTCACTGTGAGGTCCTAACTCTTTATCACCTCTGTTGTGCCGGAGACTTCTCTAAATATCCTGTTGAAAACCTGGATTTTAGTGGTGAGATGCTGGTGGGATGAAATGCAGCCCCCACCCCCGCCACCACAACATCAGGGAAGATGGTTTCAGGGCCTTGCAAGGCCAGATTTAGAAGATGTTTTTCTTTCCAAAAACTGACCTTTTTCTCTTTGCATGGGTTGTGAGAACACATGCTTCATATCAGCACGGTGCAGTAAAAACAAGTCTCCCAGAGCCTCAACGACCGAAACACACGCACACATGCAGGTGCGCTCTCTTAACAGCAAGCACACACTCAATCATGTACTCAACAAATATAACACTAACAAATTGGAGAGAATTTCTACAACTGCCTTTTGCAAGAAATGGGTCCACTGAGCAACATAACCTATTTGCATGGGAGTTCTAATGTTAAATCCTTAATCTTCAGCAGATGCCTCATCTCTGGCCATTGCAGTAGCTGAACAATGAGGGGCCAGACGTCTTTTATCCTTGAACTTTTAGGTTACATAAAAAGTGTCCTCATTTTGAATTCGTATTGTGCTAATAATTTAATCTTATATTTAACATTAAAATGATCACATTTGGATGAGTGTATTTTATACATAAGAGGGGACATTTTTGCATTGCATCTCCTGAACCCATGGTGATGCAGTGATCCAAACATGCAAAAACAGAATGAAATAGTAAGAGAGGCTAGCAGTGTTCTGTCCTTGTTAGACTCAACTTTGAGTCATGTACAGATGCTTTTTTTTTTTTTTTTTGCAATTGTGCTCCTTCTGGAAGTCATTTGTTCTCCTGCAGAATGAGAACATCATCTCCTGAGAACTCCCTCTCACTCCATGCTCCAAGGGAGAAATGAAAAGAGGATCTGTTGAACTTCTGGAAGGGAATGTTCTCATTCAGTTGAGTCACTACTTCAATTGTGCTCTGAATCCAAACTGATTCGATGGACTATAACTTAAGTTTAGCGGTGGACCCAGAGGGTTGGATTTGAACTTAAAGTTAGCTTAATGTAGGCCTAAACTAGTATGTCCCAGCAGGAATTTTTAGGTAAATGCAGGATACATTATTCCATTCTGATGAGTTCTGTAAAACATTTTTGGCCCCATAAACTTCCTCAGCCTCTTTCCTTTATCGGCAAGAGACTGACTCTGAAAATGTCCTTTAACCTTGCGACCCCTTTCGTAGGAAGTGAAAGGTCTTCCTCAGAAAGTGCTGTAGTCATTTCAGATTGGGGGTTTAATAGTACACTGACATTACACAAGGGAACCTCAGCTGACAGCACAGCAAGACTATCTCTATATCTCAAGGTACTCCAGTCAGTTAGCATAGCTCCCCATTGCATTGTTTACCAGTGGCCTAAACAAGCTCCATCTTGCTCCAGAAGCATGCCATGTCTTTGCTGGTGACAGCAATGCAATGGTTAAAATTGTTTTATACAGGCGTCCGTGTGGTGTAGCAGTCTACTCTGTTGCCTACCAACAAGGGGATTGGCGGTTCGAATCCCTGTGTTACTTGCAGCTTGGTTGGGCATCCCTACAGACACAATTGGCCGTGTCTGCAGTTGGGAAGCCGGATGGGGGTATGTGTCCTGGTTGCTGCACTAGCGCCTCTTCTGGTCGGTCAGGGCGCCTGTTCAGGGGGTAGGGGGAACTGGGGGGAATAGCATGATCCTCCTACACGCTACGTCCCCCTGGCGAAACTCCTCACTGTCAGGTGAAAAGATGCCGCTGGCGACTCCACATTTGTCAGAGGAGGCATGTGATAGTCTGCAGCCCTCGCCGGATCAGAAGAGGGGGTGGAGCAGCGACTGGGACAGTTCAGAAAAGTGGGGTAATTGGACGGATACAATTGGGGAGAAAAAGGGGAGGGAAAAAAATGTTTTATACCATTCCAGTCGATTAGTGGTTACCTTGAATAAAGAGCATCAAGACGCATTGAAAGAAGATGGAAGGATGTATTGAGGTGAAAAATGTAAAGGACTTACAGGACCCAAGAGAGGGTGTCATGTTGATGGAAAGGAGTGAAGGAGCTGTGCAGGTCTGGGGATGAAGAAGCCAACAAGTTTAGAGAGACAGGTTGATTTATCTTTGAAGTGTTTAGACTAGATTCTAAGCTTTCGTTTATCCAGCCTCATATCCCCCCACTCAGTCTTCCGTTTATAGTCTTGTAACAGCCGGCTGGTTCAGTTCCCCTCCTACAGTCTCCCTGAGGAGCTGCCATCACTGCAAAGTGTAGGCAAGCCTGCCTACAGCTAGATAGCATACACACATACAATCACTGCACATAGACACATACGCAGACTCACTCATCATACACAACACAGCCTCTCGCTCTCTTTTTCTCTTCTGTCTGCTTCCGTCTCATATCCTATCTTGACGCACACTCAAGCACGTACACAGAGTGCCTTGTGTGAACAGCTTATGCAAGTTTTTCATAATACTGTGTGTCTTGCTGTTTTAATAAGCTGCTTCAGTTTCAAAGTAAGGGAATCGACTCTTGGCCTATCCAGATGAATCTATAGATAGCACTTCATTGCAGAGCAAAGGTTCATGAGGTGGAAACACTAATACATGCAGAGAAAGCATGCCATACCAAGTAATGGAAGCACATTATAGCGGGGGACCTTGAACGTGTTCATATTTGGACCCAATCAAGTCTAGCGGCCAGTCAAATGAACCCATTTTCCTGTCATGGTGGGATTTGCTAGAAACAGCAAAGTGACTAATTGTAGATCATTTAAAAAAAAAAAAGCACTTCCAATTGACCTTTCGCAAAGTCCCGCCCCCCTTAGTTACTGCCCGTCAAGCATTTCAGAACTATCCGGGAAGTAGCCGGAAAACACCAAAACATGAAGGAAGAAATCAGCGCATTGTGTGGGTAAAAGTAACAGTAATAATACGTTAGCTGTATTAGCTATCAATAATAGCTAGTAGCAAGCTTAGCTTGGAGCAGCAAGGTATTTTTGTTGATTTTGGATGGATTAAGCTAGCCATGGGGTCTGCTATACTGCCAAATCTATTGCCGACATTGCGCTTCTTGCGTTCTGGGTTTCGGGAAGGGAAAGAAAATTACACCCCCTCCAAACTTTTCAGATATCTAGTATCCGATTTGCAGATCTCATAGGCACACCGTTTCAGCATTTTGTTGTGTGTTTGAAAGCTTGACGGACCGTTGCTAAGGTAGGATTGAACAAGCACTGTTCTGGGGCGGTACTTTGCGAAAGGTCAATTTTTACATTCTGGCTCAGTGAAAAGTAAAGGAAAAACCTTAGTTTTCACGAAGTTAATCGTGGCTTTGCCGTAACTAATATCATCATGAATTCTGTCTTTGTTTAGACACGTTGTCCGTGTCCAGTAATGATGCCCTGCAGCCCGGTTCCAGCCACACCCTGGGTCCTCACAGCTCCCCCGGACCCAAACGTCCTGGCAACACGCTGAGGAAGTGGCTGACAAGTCCCGTACGTCGACTGAGCTCCGGAAAAGCTGATGGCCATGTAAAGAAGCTGGCCCACAAGCACAAGAAGAACCGTGATGGCACGAGAAAGAACACAGATGTAGCTCCCGGCTCGCAGAAGGACTCTGATGACAGCGCTGCCACGCCACAGGACGAGACCCTAGAAGAGGTAAAAGCAATTTGAGCTGTTTTCGGGAGCAGTAAGCAGGATCAGTCATCTCGGTTTGGTATAATTCAGTACTCCTATCATGCTACAGTTTTTCTGTCTGTTACTGGTACTCCACACACAAGTGATTTTCAGCCTGACCCAAATTTGAACTGAGCCATCAGTTTATTCCAATATGTCAAATAATAAAATAAGTAGTGACTGAGTTAAGTAGCTTTTGGTCCATGACCTTGATAGAATGTTTTATAGTCTACTTTTGAGGTCATGGCCAAGCAAGTGAGGAAAAACTGCTGCTCTGTGGTATAATATCAATAAGATTACTCTCTCTCTCTCTCTCTCTCTCTCTCTCTCTCTCTCTCTCTCTCTCTCTCTCTCTCTCTCTCTCTCTCTCTCTCTCTCTCGTTCTCTCTCCCCCCGTCTCTCCTATCCCCAGCGTATGCGTAATGAAGGGCTGAGCAGTGGTACCCTGTCCAAGTCCTCCTCATCAGGCATGCAGAGCTGTGGGGAAGAGGAGGGAGAGGAGGGGGCAGACGCTGTACCTCTACCACCCCCTATGGCCATCCAGCAGCACAGCCTGCTGCAGCCTGATTCCCAGGATGACAAGGTGAGATGTCACGGCAGCACAGAACACACATGCACACACTGTCATTGATATACAGCATGAACACATTTACCTCTCTTAGCACAGTGCCGTAGCAGTGTTAGTTAGGTTTCCAGTAAAACTGAAGCTGGCAAAAAGTAATTTTATGTGCTTTGGTCCGATGCAACATTTTACCTCGCAAGAAAGATGCTGTTGATTAGCCCTACTCTCACAAATACACATCAAAATACACAAAAAATAGTGGCGATTTGTGACATGCCGCATACGCACACTGACAGTAAATCCAGCAGAGATGCTGACACATCTACACATGCACAAAGTCAGACAGATAAGTGCACAAGATGATCAGAAGGAGATACTTTTTACTTCTCGTCAAGTTTGACTTTTTAAATTTTTCATGATTGTTCATCAAATATTTTTGCAATGTCATAATGCTTTCAAATTGTTGACGTTTATTCGCCTTCATGTTTCATCCACATAAATTAAAATCTTGTTGATCAGAGTCTCTATATTTTCACACAAAGGCTTTTCATTGTTTTTGTTTCTGTTCCCACATCGTTACAGAAAGATTACAAAATACTTGTAACAATGTAACTTTCTTCTGTTGCGCTAATGCCCTTTCTTTTGCTCTTTTTTGTTTCTTATCTGTTCTTGATGCATGTTCCCACCTTCAGCATTATGTTGATTTCTGCTCTGCTTCTCTTTTTTCCCAGTTTCCATACCTCTCCATGTAAAACCACTTCCCCATCTGTGTTTTCCAGCACTATTTCTTTGACTTTCCTCTTGCCTTTTCCTGTTACTTCTTACCATTCCCTTGATCTTATTATTTTACTGTTGCTGATGTGAATACTCCATTTTGCTGCAATGATGAAGTCTTTGTGGCACTAAGTGGTGTGTTCATTTAAGCCCAGTCTTGCACAGGACATCCCTTTGAGATGTGGTCCCGCCACTTTGGCTGTGGCCTGGTGCAGAGGAAACCCTTTTATATGGTTAACCCCATTCAATGGAGTATTTAGCAACAAATACCGTATCTTAAGTAATGTGATGAATTGTGCCCGTGCTGTACCGTCCCTAGAGCCTGCCCTTGACCTAACCCCACCTCATAACCCACGTGTCCACAACACTAGCCTGATTGCCTCCCTGCACCCCAAATTCAGCCTCATAATGGCGAGATCACACCCACCTAGTTCTTATTTGGACATGTGGAATATTGGGGTCCAGTCTCATCGATGGTGAGCCTGATCATATACACAAAACTAGCCAGTGTACGTGTGCCATCGTATTGCGTATTGCCAACTTCTTAGATTGTTTTTCACACATTGACTGACCTTTTTGTTTCACCTTGAGTTTTCAAGTGAGCAGCCTAACATAAAGGACCGCACATATTTAATTTTACAAAAGACACCAGTTCACTATGGAAGCAAAAAACATTGTAAAAATACAGAAAAATAATTGATCACAAATGATTATTTATAATTTCTCATTCTCTTCTTCCTCTCTTGTGAACAATTCAGGCTGCATCTCGTCTGTCCGGTCGGCCCAGCAGCTCAGAGACTCCCAGCGCCGCTGAGCTGGTCAGCGCCATTGAAGAGTTGGTGAAGAGCAAGATGGTAAATGGATAAATCACTAATGCAAATACAAACACTCGAATAAAAAGTACACATGCCAAACATTCATACTAGTTTTGATTGCTGTACTTTTACAAACATATATTGATATACACTGTTACTGTTGGATTGGTGGAAGTTTTCTGTCCATTGCTTTTTTTTTTTGTCCTTGCTGTGCTGTTGATGAAGAGGATAGCATCATAGCCTGCCTGTCATCTCTCAGCTCTGTGACTCACTATCCCAGCTGTCCCCTTTCCTGACCACCTGTCATTCTACCCTGAAGCTTACCCCAAACACAGATAGATGCCCCCTGGCCTACATTTAAACATGCAAGAAATGGCATTATTGTTTCCTCCCCATGATGTTTGTTTTTAACCATTTGAAAAATGCGCTGTTGGAAGGGAAAATGGGTTTATGCAAATGTGGAATTTGTCATTCAGCTTAGGCATTCTTTCTTTCCTTCTTTCTTTCTTTTTTTTCTGTCGTCGTCTTTCTTCACTTGCACATTGTCTCTTTTTCTGTCCATCTTTTCCTCCCTGTTTGTCTGCCAGTCTCTGGAGGATCGTCCCAGCTCTCTGTCAGTGGAGCAGGGTGACAGCAGCTCCCCCTCCCTCAACCCCTCTGACAACTCCCTGCTCTCCTCTTCCTCGCCCATTGATGACGTGGACGAGCGCAAGTCTAGCTTCCTCAAGAGAAGACAGTGAGTTAATACTTATCTTTGTCCGTTTTTGTCAATTTTTTTCATTAGTTTGACTCATGATGATTTTTCAACATCATACCAGTTGATGTTGCTACAACAAGTGAGCTCACCTCACTTTAATGTGGAAAGTCTGTACATGGCAGGTATTTTGTCCATCCTCGTTCATTTTTGTTACATATTCTCGATATATATCTATGATTTATATCTTTCTTCTCCTTACAGGGTTAGGTGTGTTATACTCTGTTTATGTAATAATGAATGTTTCTGTTTCCTGTTCACAGTTACATACTTCTAGAGTTGGTGGAGACTGAGAGAGACTATGTCAGAGACCTTGGATCAGTAGTAGAGGTGAGAAATGCTCTGCTATGTATCAGAAAATAAAGTCATGAGTTCATATTCTTATATTTATATAATTGTTTCCGCTTCCGGTGTGGGAAGATGGTGGCGCAAATTCACGTTTGCAGCAGCCTCACCCAGTACCAGTGTGGGAAGATGGTGGCACGAATTCACATTTGCGTAAGCCTCACCCAGTACCGTCATGCAGTGTCTTTGTCCACGTCTGCATCTAAGTTTGTGTCTTCATTTGATTCCTGGGAGAGCTGGTGCTGGATCGGCTGGGAGAGCTTGGTCTGCTGCGTCCTGTGGGCTCAGGGACCACAACCCTGCCCGGAGCTTCATCAGAAGAGTAAACACAGAGGGCGGTCTGACATGACGTGGAAGTGGGGCAGGCTAAGCTAACTGCTAGCCCATGCAGACCGGCAGTTCTGACAGTCATCGGCTGACCTTCGTTCTCCTGGACAATGATTTTTTTTTTTAGTTTGGATATATGCGTTAGTTTGGATATATGCGTTAGTTTGGATATATGTGTTAATTTAGATATATGTGTTCTTGTAGTTCTTTTAGTTTTTGGATATGTGTTTTTGTCTTTGTGTTGCACTGCTATAGGCTTGGGGAAATGAAATGACAAAGTATTCCCGATTCCTGATATATTTTTTAAAAGTATGGCTTTGGAGAGTCTACATCACAGTCTAGAGTTGCTTGGTTATTGGCTTTTTTGTGTTTTACAGTTAAACTGACTCTCTTCCCTTCATCGCTAGGGCTACATGAGCAGGATGAAGGAGGAAGGAGTTCCAGATGACATGAGAGGAAAAGACAAGATCGTCTTTGGCAACATCCATCAGATCTATGACTGGCACAAAGAGTATGCAGTTTTCTTCAGTAACTGTGACTGCACTGCACTAAATAACATTGCTTTCGAGTAATGCGCTTTACAACTGGCAACATTGACTAAATTAAAATATTCTATATCCTGAGGTCCAGATTGAATTAGTTTCTCAGGAATTATGATAAAGCATGTGAGGAAGTTCTACTGAATACTATCCATACAATGTCCTTTGACTTTGTGTGTCGATCCTCATTGATCCACAGCTTCTTCCTGGCTGAGCTGGAGAAGTGCTTGGAGGATCCTGAAAGGCTGGCTCCTCTGTTTGTCAAGCAGGTGAGAGTGGTGCCACTCATCACGTGCCCATTTGCTTTGCTGTAAAATCAATCAGTGCCATTTCCTTCCTTTTCCATAACGTGACATAATGATCTATGAGCAGCAAGTTGTTTTCCCACAAAACGTCAACCAAAAGTAACATGTAACAGAGGAGGTAATGCAAAGGGTAAACTAAGTGAAGGAGACTCACACAGCCAGGAGTTGTGCTTTTAACCACTCAATATTCCTCCGCTTCTCGCCATTGTCACGTCACTTTTTGTTTCTCTTGCAGGAGCGGAGGCTGCACATGTATATAGTGTACTGCCAGAACAAACCCAAATCTGAGCACATTGTGTCGGAGTACATTGACACATACTTTGAAGTAAGGCATCAAACCATTTTCAAACCCTCAGCTTTGCAACAACTCCTTTTCTTCTCTTAAATGTAACTTGACAACATGAATGTCCACTTTTTCAAGTCTCATCAGTTTTTGGTTGTGTTAGCAGCTTCTGATTGTGCCGCTATCAATATCTCATCCAGGTTGTTTAAAAATACAGATTTATACAATATTAGTGGACATTTTCTAAAGACAGTATTTCTGCCGTGTGTGTTGTTGTTGATGTGTGTCTTACAACAGGACTTTAAGCAGCGTATGGGCCACAGATTGCAAATCACAGACCTGCTGATCAAACCTGTCCAGCGTATCATGAAGTACCAGCTATTACTAAAGGTTATTTCGCCCACACAACAGTTCCTCTGTTTTACAAGCATCATTCATCAAAGCTCAGTTCATCAGTGTTGACACAAAGGAGAAATTCGATCTACTGAATGAAAATGAAACCATGAGTACTAAGACAGTAACACCCACCACCATCTTATTTTTTGAATACAGGATCTTCTCAAGGTTTCCAAGAAGGCTGGAGTTGACACATCAGAACTGGAGGTAATGTATGCTGCCCTGTACTTCAAGATATGCTTTCTTTAGCTGGTGGGTGGCAGTCCTACATATGAGTCATGGCTTGTGGTTCCCCTCTTGAAATGGTCCAACGCTAAGGGGAAAGAGTGGGGAATTTTCTGGCTTTGGTCTGTGGCCCTACAAAAATGTAGAATCTCTGCTTTATTGGGTAAACAAACAGTCCTGTCATACTCTATCATGGTGACATACAGAAATGCAAACATTGGGACAGCAAACATTGATACAGAACTGTAATGATAAACAAAGTTCTGGGAGAACAGAAACTCCTTTTCAGTGCAGGGTATACACTAATTATGGAATACATAAAACATGCTTTATCATTGGGTACTGGGAGGTATATAGTGCTAGAATATGTAGCTGAGAGTCCAGCAATGGATCAGTCTGGCATGAGATATTACAATTGATTAGGATGCAAACACAGTGAAGGAGGTTTGTATCTTGGAGAGTAACTGAACCCTAGACCATTTTATTGAGTTTGCTGACATCCAAGCTGGTCTTGGACGTAGGTGTGCCAAAGAACCAGCATTACCAATACTATTGACACCTGTTAGTGCGTTCTCTGACTGACTGACTGTCAATGCTGATAGGTGTGCTGGGACAACTAAATCAAACATTATTAATGTTATTATCTGCAGCTGTGTTTGTCCTGCTATGCTAACATCAGAGTACCAAGACCAGCCTGTCATATTTGTAAACTTTACATGGTTTTTAACCTGTAGATGTCAGCAAACTCACTAAGATAATCTCAGGTTTAGTTCCTCTTTAAGGAGTGTGGATGTAGATCATGGAGGTGAAATAGCCTGGTTTATGAAGACAATATAAATAATTCTAAAGAATTTGATGTATCCCTAAATATGCTATACTTTATCACTCAGCTTTCCACCTGATTAACACAGTTCATTCTTCTGTACTACTTTAGAAAGCAGTAGAAGTAATGTGTGTGGTCCCCAAGCGTTGCAATGACATGATGAACGTTGGACGCCTTCAAGGTTTCGATGTAAGAAACTGGTTCTTGTTCCTCTCTTGGAATTGTGTGTGTGTGTGTGTGTGTGTGTGCATGTGTCTGCGTGTGCTTATCTACACTGCTCTCACAATACATCAACTCTCCAGCCTCAATCTCAATATCTCTGACCATCTGGCAATCACCATGGACATTAATATCCCTTTCCCATCCCAAAAATCAAGACACATAATATCCTTCACAAATCTCAAATCTATCTCCCGCTTAGCTCTAGCCAGTAAAATATCTGCCTCCCCTTCCCCACTACCTGATAATTCCTCAGTTATTGTAATGACACATTCTCCTCCTATATTGATCAGCTGGCCCCCATTAAAACCAAAACAGTCTCATTCACACTCAGCTGCCTGGTGAAGCTAGCCTGAACTCCCTCAAATGAAATCCTGTCAGCACCAGCTCGAAAGACTCTTTCAAGAAAACCGGTTTAACAGTGCTTCTCCAAGCCTACTCAGACTACCTTCAACAATACAAAGATGCTCTCATCACAGCCTGGTCCACCTACTACTCACACCTCATACAGTCTGCCTCCACCAAACCCAAGGCTATCTTTTGCACAATAAACAAACTTCTCAAACCCGGTGAAAATACCTCTAATTCCTTCACAATTAACAAGTGCAACTCTTTCCTTTCGTTTTTCCAAACTAAAGTTGACACTGTCTGCAGCAAGCTGACCACCACCCCCGCCCTCTTACCCCCACCCCTTTACCACTCAGCCCCTGTCAAAGTTCTCCCCTGTGTCCCCAATGGAGCTGTCCAACCTTACAGTAGGAATGAGAAACTCCTCTTGTCCTCTGGATCTCATCCCATCCAATCTTGTTAAGGACGGTCTCCCAGCTATCTCCACTCATCACAGAAGTCATTAAATCATAATTAAATCATAATCATTAGTCCTAAACAAACTCCAGTACATTCAGAACTCTGCTGCTCTCCTGCTCACCCACTCAAGCTCCCGGGACCACATAACACCTGTCCTCCAGAACCTCCACTGGCTTCCTGTCCCACAACGGATCCAATTCAAAGTCCTTCTCCTTACTCTCAAATCCCTCAATAACCAGCCCCCCTCCTACCTCACCGACCTGCTCCACTACCATACTACTTCCCGCAGCCTTCGCTCCTCCGATGCCAAACACCTGTCTCCACCACACAGGACCATGGACTGGACCAGGGGTGAGAGAGCCTTCTCTGTAGCTGCCCCCTCCCTCTGGAACTCCCTCTCCAAATACATCAGAGACTCCACTGATATGCCCACATTCAAATCATTAATCAAAACTCACCTTTTCAGAATGTCAGTGTATTATTAATGTTGTGTGTTACATGTTTTTGGTGAATGGCTTTTGTTTTGTTTTTGTTTTGTTTTTTTATCTTACGTAAAGATTCGTTGTGCGCCTTGAAATGTGCTGTACAAATAAAATGTATTATTATCATTATTATTATCATTGTTACATCTTTGTGTGGATGAATATATTATAGAGTTATATGGGTGTGTCAAACCACAGATTTACACCAGAAGCCTTGCTTAAGTGTTACATTCATGACACTTCATGTGTCTACAATAGTCATGTACAGTACAGACAAGACATACACATCATTCTGTCTTCTGTAATTTACCACTAGGTGTCAGTGCCGACTCTCAATACTAACCACGTGGCCCAAAATGACCCTCCTGTAGGTCAACGCCCTTTTATTGGCTCTGTGCACACAGACCAAAGCACAGTGTAAAATACACATGCTCAGCTTGTATGCATTGTGTGTTTTAGCCTGTGATGGTGCTAAAACATCATACTCATGTACTAGTTTATTTATAGTTTTTTTGTTGCTTCTAAATGGAGAAGTTGTTCTCCCTAGATACATAAAACAAGAGAAGGTGGAGCTTTTGGAGAGCTGCTAAACATGCATGCTGTATTATTGGGCAAAACAGTTTCATGCAACTGACTGACAACTTTTCTCTCTCTAAGAAATATTGTTGAATGCATTCTCCTGATAAGTTATCAAGTGTATTATACAATATCATTTTATGTATTTGAAAACGCCTCTCTTTCATTTTCTTGGAAAAAAATAGATGAAAGTGTTCTCTTCATTACTTCATTGACAGTATACATTCTTCCCCTCTTGTGTCCTCTTTCTTCTTTGCTTCCCACTGCCACCTCTTGCCCATCCTTCCAAGGGTAAAATTGTGGCCCAGGGTAGATTGCTCCTCCAGGATACCTTCATGGTTTCAGACCAGGATGGAGGTCTTCTGTCCAGAATGAAGGAAAGGAGAGTCTTCCTCTTTGAGCAGATCGTCATCTTCAGTGAGCCCCTGGACAAAAAGAAGGGCTACTCCACCCCTGGCTACCTCTTCAAGAACAGCATCAAGGTGAGCACTGCCTGCGTGATACAATAGCAGAAAGGTGAAAAGGATTATTTGCTACTCTAATGCTGACAAAAGTCATAAATAAATAAAAATACTGAAATTCTTATCATATACTCAAATGTGTTGCTTGGAAAACTTGTCTGTTTAAATGTATCCTTTCGTTTTCTTCATTTTGATATATTTTCCTCCCCTCTTTTGTGTTATGTCCAGGTGAGCTGGTTGGGTCTGGAGGAGAACCCAGATGATCCCTGTAAATTCACGCTTAACTCCAGGTCGTCCAGTGGTTGCCAGGAGAAGTACACCCTCCACTCTACCAGTCCCGGAATCAGTCAGGTCTGGATCCACCAGGTCAGCCAGATACTGGAGAACCAGCGTAACTTCCTCAACGGTAAGCGACTGGTACACTTTCGTAATATGTCATGTACACATTTCCCACAATGAGCGACTTAAACTCCAAATGGAAATGGAAAATATTACTACTGCTAAAGCTTACGTCTGGAGGGCTATTAACGAAATTATGCACATGATTACCTATGTTCTTGGGTCTTAAAAGTCCCATGTAATTGCACATAGAGCACTGCAAACTTTCATGATTTGATGCTTATCTGGATGAAACACAATAGGTCGGTGGGATTTTGTGAGGGGAGAGAGTTTGATTTGACTAACAGCCAATAATGACAGGGCATTTTAGAAGAATGTGGACATTGATGCTGTTGGTTATAGTTTCACTTTGGCTGTAGAAGATAATTTTGTTTTTACTTAATCTCACTCCCGTTCATTGGACATGTATGTGGGTGTATGCCCCAAGAGCAGGATTACGTAAATGAAGAAATGATTGTACTTTATTCATCAGGGAGAGAAAAATATTCCTTGAAACAAAAATATTAAAAAAAAGTTAATGTGAATTTCTAGAACATAGTGTTTATAGTAAGTTCAGATAAAATGGATAACAAGAATGAAAATGCATTTTTCATTTCACAGAACCTTTAGCAATTTCTCAAGCAACTTCCCATTTGCTTTATTCCTGTCTGTCATACTGTGTATCTTCCCTTATCCTCTGTTCCCAAGTAGCTTTTAGAATAATCTGTTTGCCAGTATGATTTCCATCATAAATCATACACTTCTTGCGAAATGCATGTGTGCATTGCTGAGTTGTAGTTACACTATTAAACGTTTTAGTTCAATTTTTTCCATCTTTAAAATAACTTGTGCTTTTTTTTTTCCATTTTCATTTTCTTCCCTTCCCTTCCCTTGACCCCTGTCTTCTCCGCCCCAGCTCTGACATCTCCGATAGAGTACCAGAGGAACCACGTGGGGGGCGGTGGGGCAGGTGGCCCTCCGAGCAGTAGCAGCAGCAGTGGTGGAGGCCTGGCAGGGGTTGGCAGCTCCAATACCTCCAACATGGGAGGAGGAGGAGGCGGAGGTGGAGGTTCTGGAGGATCAGGGGGCAACTCCTCTCTCTGTGGCCCCCGCAGCAGACCTTCCCGCATCCCTCAGCCTTCCTCACGCCTTCCCCAACCCGTCCACCACCACCACCCCCCGGGCCCCGAAGGGCCCGACAGATCAGCAGGTACGTGGTCACCTTGCCACTTCCAGACCCCTTTGTCCCTCCCCCCTAACCCCTACCCAGACAACGCCACAGATGGAGAGCTGATAGCTTCTGAGGTCCCAAAGATGAGGGTGCTGGATGGCCCTCATGGGAGTAACAGTAACAAGCTAACAGGCAGTGCTGAGGGCAGCCCCCGACAGGACTCACGAGGCTGCGAGGACCCCCAGAAACATCTGACTGCTGGTATCCCGCAGATGGTTGTTGCTCCCCTGAATTTGTCTCTCAGAAATCCCAAAGTTGGGATGGTTTCTCCTCTGGTGTGTCCCCAGTCTCCCGGGGGAGACGGAAGCCAGGGGAAGGAGGGTTTCGTCCCTGCCAGCGCAGCCCACAAAGGCAGCTCCTTCTGGCCCGCAGTCCCTGTCATGCCTCCCTCCCCTGCCAGCCGGCCTGGCTCCTTATCCTACCCCAGTGATGGCGGGGGAGGCGGAGACCCTATATGCAGAGGAGGCCATGGGATGCCTTCTCATCATCGTCACTCCACCCACAGTAAGGACATAGACCGAATGAGCACTTGCTCCTCCACCAGCGAGCAGTCCATACACTCCACCCAGAGCAATGGGGTAAGATGCTAAATCGAGGCCCAGGCTTCAGTTCGGCCTTAGTGCTACTCACAAGTCACTAACATCCCCTCACTGGCAGGCTGGTCAGTCAGACATCTTGCCCACTGCCACTGTGAATGGCTTCTACATGCAACATCTACCACTACTACCGCTGCTGAAGCTCGCGAGATGTATTTCCATCTACACTAACTCAGCCACTTCCGTATGTTTGTGTGTATTAGCTTTCTGGTTCTTTCAGATTATACTAACAGTGTGGGTCTGGCTGATGAAGTATCTGTTTTCTCTCTGCTATCTGCTCTTATCGTTTAGTTTCCCAAAGCACAATCAATCGTCCTCAGTTGTCTTGATTGTTTCATGGGTGTCTTTTAGTAGTCGAAGATTCTCTTTCACTCGAGAAAAACCTTTTTCTGATAAACAGTATGAAGAGTGCCTTCACCTTCTTTTGTATGTTCTTCCTCTCTTTGTCATGTCGCCTGAATTTATCGCCCGCATAGCAGTAAATAAACTCCAGATAAACTGGTTTCACTTTGCCTCATTTCAAACCACTATGCCTTTTTTCAGGCTGAACAGATTAAACTATTTATTTTGCTTAGATATTCTGCTTTTCTTGATCCCATCTTTCTTTGAGCAGCACAAATGTCTTTGCCTGCAACACTGTCTGTTCCTGCTACCAAGAACCATAACCTGTTTTGCAACTTCAAGAGAACATTAAGCGCTTTTTTTAGTACTACTCACTGCTTCACCAACCAAGTGAAATAGTAATTTATGCAACATCATCTGTGCAATTTTATTTACAGGATTGGCAAATATTATTTAGTACTGTGCAATAGTACATGTTTCATGCCTCACAATAACTCTTCCTGTCATAGCCATTCATAACACACCTCTATTCTGTTTTACGTTTAATATTGCTCATGCTTGGATCTGTACCCATACTCATACTTTGGCTTTTTATACTTATTGTATTTAGTTTTTGGTATCTTAACATGGGTGGCATGGTGGCGCAGTGGTTAGCGCAGTCACCTCACAGCAAGAAGGTCCTGGGTTCGAGCCCTGGGTTAGTCCAACCTTGGGGGTCGTCCCGGGTCGTCCTCTGTGTGGAGTTTGCATGTTCTCCCCATGTCTTCGTGGGTTTCCTCCCACAGTCCAAACCAGTTTCCTCCCACAGTCCAAAGACATGTATGTCAGGTGAATCGGCCATACTAAATTGTCCCTAGGTGTGAATGTGTGTGTGTGTGTGTGTGTGTGTGTGTGTGTGTGTGTGTGTGTGTGAGCCCTGTGATGGCCTGGCGGCCTGTCCAGGGTGTCTCCCCGCCTGCCGCCCAATGACTGCTGGGATAGGCTCCAGCATCGGCTGCGAACCTGAGAGCAGGATAAGCGGTTTGGATAATGGATGGTTATCTTAACCTATATATCATGTGGAGTTGAGAGCAGTGTATCAACTCATATTCTCTGAATGTGATCATACTCAGCCAATAAACTCTTAACTACGGTGACTTATTGGACATTACTATAGTCAGAAGCGGTTGCCCAAATTTTCCTCTAACCCCACACCTCTGTGTGATAACAAAATGCTTACTTAATGCTTCCTTCACCGCATGAGGTCAGACAATTGCTGGGCCATTTTGTGTGTGATAATGTCAATCAAATTAAACATTTGATTTGTGTGGGGCTTTTATTACACTTGTCGATACCTATTTTAACATCTGATAACATGTGTGAATTGTTTATATTTTCTTTTCCTTTTTTACCCTTGTCTAGTTCAATGACTGTGTGTGTTTGTGGGCAGTGCCAGGCATCAAAGAAGGTTGAATACCGTTGGTATCTGGTATATAAACAGATACCGACGGTGTCTGTCAATAAACATTGTATCCAGATGAACCGATTCAACCTTCTTTGATTTTCTTACCTGGACTATTGAGCATGCATCTTAATATTAACCAGGCATCTTAATATTTCTAATAGTATGAATGTGCACATGAATATTGTATGTGCATTAGTGTGTGTGTGTGTGTGTGTTTGTGTGTGTGTGTGTGTGTGTGTGTGCATACATACTGTGTGAGTGAGTGACTTACAGTGCTTTGTTGTTCTCTGCCCTTCCAGAGTGAAAGCAGTAGCAGCAGCAGTGTCTCCACCATGCTGGTGACTCAGGACTATGTGGCAGTGAAGGAGGACGAGATCAGTGTTTTTCAAGGCGAGGTGGTCCAGATGCTAGCCAGCAACCAACAGAACATGTTCCTCGTGTACAGGGCGTCCACCGAAATTTGTCCTGCCGCCGAGGGCTGGATACCTGGCTACGTACTGGGACACACCTCAGCCTCCATCACCCCCGAACTCCCCGAAGGAACCATCAAGTAAGGATGGGTGACAACCTGTAGCTAAATACAGTAAGCATATTTAGAATATAGTGTATTCAAAAGCGGATATCTTGGTAGGGCTTACCATGTAGTTGCTTTTCAATGATTCCTGCACTCCAAGGATAAAAGTAACTAAGGTTGGACTAACAAGGTTTATTGCAAAGATTTCATTTTAGACTTCACAGATCACTGTTGATGATAATGATTAATTTGTTGATCTTCAACCATACACATTTCGAAAGCAAGAAGGTCCTGGGTTCAAGCCCCGGGGTAGTCCAATCTTGGGGGTTGTCCCGAGTTGTCCTCTGTGTGGAGTTTGCATGTTCTCCCCGTGTCTGCGTGGGTTTCCCCCGGGTGCTCCAGTTTCCTCCCACAGTCCAAAGACATGTAGGTCAAGTGAATCGGCCATACTAAATTGTCCCTAGGTGTGTGTGTGTGTGTGCGTGTGCGTGTGTGTGTGTGTGTGTGTGCGCGCGCGCGCGCACCCTCTGATGGGCTGGCGGCCTGTCCAAGGTGTCGTCCCGCCTGCCGCCCAATGACTGCTGGGATAGGCTCCAGCGTCCCCGCGACCCCAATTGGGATAAGCAGCTTGAATAATGGACAAAGAGTGGAAATCCAATGTCAACAGTATGAACTGAATTTTCCTGATAACTTGTGTGAAACTAACCGGTTTTCCCTCCTTTCCTTGTCAATTAGAAAATCATTATCATGGCACACAGCTCTCCGTATCCGCCGCAAGTCTGAGAAGAGGGATAAGGAGGGCAGGAAGGATAGCAAGATGGAGAATGGTTACCGCAAGTTGCAAGATGGCCAGGGCAATAAAGTCTCTGTCAAGGTAGAACAGAAGACTCATCTTTTACTTTGTTGAATTTGAACTGCTGTGCTGTACATGTGTCCTTTATTTCGAAGTCTTGAATCACAAGAAAGAGGAAAGAAATGATAAATCTAAATTGCTTTCATTTTCATTTCTTCTCAGCTTCTGAACCCCAACTACATCTATGATGGTATGTGCTTCTTTTTTTTTTTAATGTTTTGGTATTGGGGATGTTTGTGCATTACATTACAGAGCTAAGATTGATTTTGCTGGCTGATATATGATGATTGTTTTTAAAACTAAGTTTTAAATAAGTTGTTTGGTTCACATTACAATACAGAATTTTACTGTACAATTACAACAGGGCCTTCCCAAGGCTTGGGAGACAGTGTTACATAGCCTGTAGCATACAAAACCTACATAGCAAAATCCCTCATAGCAGCCTTTTTTTTTTTTAGATATTTTATTTTCAGTTTTTCGGTTTTATATTGGAGACACACACAAACAAGATAAAACAAAACAAAAAATAACAGACAAAAACAACAAAAAGGAAAAAAGGGGAAAAAAGAGCTGCCAGACATATATAGGTATTTCATATAATTTGGTTCACAGCAGTTTTCAAGAAATTACACAGGTATTACAAGAGTACAGATAAAAAGTAAAGAGTACCGGGTTGCATCACTACAGACTAGTTAAAAAAAAATTTTTTTTTTGAGATAGTCAATGAATGGACCCCATATGCTCAGGAATCTATTGGGTGCTTTAGATTTATGGAAGCGTATTCTCTCCATCTGTATGATTATGATCATTTCATTGAGCCATGTCTGAAAGCAGGGGGGTGTTGGTGATTTCTAATCTGTCATAGCAGCCCTTGTTGATAGTTCTCCCTCTCTCGGTGCCCTCTGTGGAAAACCTGGCCATAGGGGGCGTCCAGGTGGCGTAGCAGTCTATTCCGTTGCCTACTAACATGGGGATCACCAGTTCAAATTCCCGTGTTACTTCCAGCTTGGTGGGGCGTCCCTACAGACCCAAATGGCTGTGTCTGTGGGTGGGAAGCCGGATGTGGGTATGTGTCCTGGTCGCTGCACTAGTGCCTCCTCTGGATGGTCGGGGCACCTGTTCGGGAGGAGGAAGGGGCAAGGAGGGGGAGGGGGAACTGGGAGGAATAGTGTGATCCTCCCACGCACTGCGTCCCCCTGGCGAAACTCCTCACTGTCAGGTGAAAAGAAGTGGCTGGTGACTCCACATGTATCGGAGGAGGCATGTGATAGTCTGCAGCTCTCCCCGGATCGGCAGAGGGGGTGGAGCAGTACCGGGACGACTCAGAAGAGTGGGGTAATTGGCCAAGTACAACTGAGGAAAAAAAGGGGGGAAAATCCACACAAAAAATAAGAAGGAAAAACCTGGCCATAGCAGAGGAGTGGGTTTGAGACTGCACTGGGCTTCACAACATTTCTGAGATTTATCTTCTGCTCCCTCCCTCTTTTTTTTTCCCTTCGTGCATCAATTTTTTCCAGCCCCTCCTGAGTTCTTGGTCCCTGTTAGCAATGTAATGTGCGAGAGCGGTGACAGTGTCACTCTGAGGGGTAAGGTGTGCGGTCGACCCCGGGCCGCCACCACCTGGCGGGGACCCGACAATAGCACTCTGAGCAACAACGGCCACTACAGCATCACTTACAGGTGAGGGCATGTGCTCTGGTTTCAATGAAATCCAGCTTTTTTTCTCGGATAAAGAATTCACACAAGTAAATTTAAAGCAGCACCAGATGACTTTATGGATTCCGTTACTGACTTTTAGGTCAGCTGTCAAACAGACAACCGGGGGCTTTTTATTTTTCTATTTTAGTCATAGGATAGTGTGCATTTATTTAGAAGCCCTAGCTGAAGACCATCGCAGAAGAAGAACTATATTCACAGACAAGCTAAAGTAGCACTGCTATACTTGCATGTGTGCTGTAAAGTAATCCCTGTATTTTTCAGGAGGTGTCGCACCTGGTGGCAGACAAAATACGAAGTAAAAAGAATGCTTGTAGGAAATTGATGTGAACGACAATTGTGTCATCCTCCCATAGCCATCACACTATGCCTCCACAATGAATGTCGTGATGATATGTTAAAGCAAATAAGTTACCCGGTGCTGCTTTGATTGAGAATTGACAAAACAAGTTGTTTATGAAGCTGCAAACATTCATTTGGTGTAGTGTCTGCGATCTGACGGTGTGTCTCTGATCCCTCGTCCTGTTCAGTGAGACAGGAGAGGCAGCGCTGCGGATCCTCAGTGTGTCTGCAGAGGATGGCGGCATCTATACCTGTGTTGCAGCTAATGCAGGTGGCTCTGTCACCTCCTCTGCCAGCCTACGCATCTCAGGTGAGAACACCGTTATGCGTGGAACCTCTTAAATGAATGAATCCCAGGGACTCAGATGTTCCATACTGGGCACACAGCTCCAGGTTGCCCCCTACAGTTCAACGCAATTAATGGAGGACAAATCCACAATTCTCATTCAGTGACAAAAAAACACTCCACGGTTTATCAAAAGCTAACGTGATGCTACATTGGTCTGTCATAGTGAAATCGAACGGTCATTCTAAAAATGTACAGTTGTTTTTTGTGGTCGGTTACAGTTGTTCCCCACCATGTTACTTCCTACAATGCAGCCTACAAGTGAATACCAGCAGGAGTCACTCCACCACGGTACAAGAAAGCAAACACCAAGAAGGAATTTAGCGATTAAAAACAACTGTAAAAAAAAAAAGGTTTTTTTTTTTTGGATTTTTTTCTCCTCAATTGTACCCAGCCAATTACCCCACTCTTCCAAGCCGTCCCGGTCGCTGCTTCACCGCCTCTGCCGATCCCCCGGGGGGGTGGGGCTGCAGACTACCACATGCCTCCTCCGATACATGTGGAGTCGCCAGCCGCTTCTTTTCACCTGACAGTGAAGAGATTCACCGGGGGGGAATAGTGTGATGGGAGCATCACACTATTCCCCCCAGTTACCCTTCCCCACTGAACAGGTGCCCCGCCCGACCAGAGGAGGCGCTAGTGCAGCGACCAGGACACATACCCACATCCGGCTTCCCACCCGCAGACACAGCCAATTGTGTCTGTAGGGACGCCCCACCAAGCTGGAGGTAACACAGGGATTCAAACCGGAGATCCCCGTGCTGGTAGGCAACGGAATAGACCACTATGCTACCTGGACACCTCAACTGTAATTTTTTTTAAAATGACAGCTCAAATTCACTGTGACAGACTGCTGTATCATCATGTTGGTTTTGAATAAGCTGTGTAGTCTGTTTTGAGTTTTTTTTTGCATTGAATGAGAATTTTGGATTTGTCCCTCGCTGATTGCATTGAACTTACAAGTGGCAAGCTGGAGCTGCATGGGCACCATGAAAAAAAAAAAAGAAATCTAAGAAATATACCTATGTATTACATGAGCAGTGGATGTAAAATAGAAATAGACCTCAATAAGTCCTAATATTTTTCTTTATGAATTGTATTTATAGTACATTAGTTTTTTTTATTACTTGCATTCATGCCAACAATGGATGCAGTCAGTTAATTGGGAAGGGCTTGCGTGACGTCATATTGTACTTATTTGTTGTACTTATTACTTTGAAATTAATACATTATTACCTGACTGATGGGATAGGCTCCAGCATCCCCGCAACCCTGAGAGCAGGATAAGCGGTTTGGATAATGGATGGATGGACATTATTACTTTTTGATCTAATGCATTTTGTTTACTCACTTCTAAAGATTTTTTTTTTTTGGTTTATTGCCAATTTCCATCTGACTTTTCTTTCTGTTCAGATAATTCTTATGAACTTTTTGTATGTCATTCTAATCTGTGTTTCCAGGAAGCCCTAATGATGGGAGTGAAGTCCTTTGGAAGAGCGGCTTTGAGTCCTACTACACTGAGATTACTGAACTGGGAAGGTAAAGGTCATGTTCTGTCTACATGATGCACAAACCGAATTTCCTTTTTAGTATATTTTAGTGTTTGCTATACATACGTATCTTTCACACCATCAGTTCACTCTTCCGCTTGCTATGTTTCTGGACCCCAGGGGCCGTTTCTCAGTGGCCAAACGATGTGACCAGAGATGCAGTAAGCGGGCGGTAGTGGCTAAACATGTCAATAAGAGACTGCTGCATAGAGAGCAAGTCCTGCAAGAGATCAGGCTGTTACAGACTCTGGACCACCCCAACCTAGTCAGGCTGCTGGACACGTATGAGGTGGCAACAAGCTATGTGCTCATACTTGAAATGTAAGTACAGCAGTATCTGTGTATTCACCCTCACATGTGTTTATCTTGAAAAGAATTAGTGCAATGACATTTAATTCTCTATCCTAATTGCTTTGTCAACAAAACATAAATAGTAATTACAATTGCAATTAAAGTAAAATACTGTACGTACATATCATGATATAAATATATAAATAAAAGACGTACTGAAACTGCAACAATAAATGGAGGCAATTGATTTCAGACAGTGCGACAATATCAATCCACACTAGTCTCAGCTCTCGGGTGATAATCAAATCAAATCAGATCAAAAAATTTTATTTGTATAGCCCAATATCACAAATTACAAATTTGCCTCAGTGGGCTTAACAGCAACACAACATCCTGTCCTTAGACCCTCTCATCGGATAAGGAAAAACTCCCTAAAAAACCCCTTTAACAGGGAGAAAAAATAGGAAGAAACCTCAGGGAGAGCAACAGAGGAGGGATCTCTCTCCCAAGACGGACAGCGTGCAATGGATGTTGTGCTCACGCAATTTACATAATACAACAATGAAAGAGGATAACAGAATTATAATGGACATAAAATTTATGAAGAAGATGATGCACAGGATGCCAGGCAATGTCCTCGTGCCAACGGAACAGTCCAGGACCCAAGCCACGCTACCCGCATCATCATGTAATAAGAAAAACTTAGGTGAGGAGTGGAAGGAAAGGCAGCATCCAAATGGCGGCCACCATCACCACAGAGACCTGGGAGGAGAACCGACTGCACATGCATGCAAGAGAGACTCACAAGACACCATTCAAACACAGAAAAAGAGAAAGGAGAAGACATCATTCAGAGAGAGAGAAAAGACATGTTAGAGAAGAAAACAGTTTGCAATAGTCATTAGCCATAATCAATTAAGTCATAAATTCGTCATAATCTAAACTCGATAATCTCATCGGTAGAAGAGTGGTTGGTAAATTCATTGAGACAGAAAACAACCCGCCATCCAGTACAGGTTGTGAAGCACTCAACTTAAAGGCAACTGATTGTAAACTAAGGCAAAAAGATGAGTTTTAAGTTTGGATTTAAAGGACTCAACAGACTCCGATTGTCTGATGGCAGCAGGCAGTTTATTCCACAAGAATGGAGCCCAATAGGAAAAGGCCCTGCCACCAGCTGACTTCTTTTTAACTTTGGGTACACACAGGAGCCCTGTATTTTGAGAACGAAGTGCTCGAGATGGCATGTAAGGTTTAAGGAGATCAGACAGGTAGGATGGAGCAAGCCCATTTAGGATTTTATAAGTCAGCAGAAGCACCTTGTATTCTGATCTAACATGGATAGGAAGCCAATGAAGGGAGGCAAGAATTGGTGTAATATGGTCAAATTTCCTAGTTTTAGTTAGGATTCTAGCAGCAGCATTCTGAACCATCTGAAGACTTTTAGTACTAGAATGTGGCAGACCTGAGAACAGAACATTACAGTAATCAAGTCTGGATGAAACAAATGCATGTATTAGAATCTCTGCGTCAGCCATGGAGAGAAAAGACCGAATTTTAGCTATGTTACGTAAATGAAAAAAGGCAGTCTTGGTGATTTCTTTAATGTGCTTATCAAAGGAAAGGCTGGGATCAAACGTAACACCAAGATTTTTGGCTGCCACACTTTGTGAAACCACAGAGTTCTCGATTGTTATCGTTACTTGATCAAATTGGTGTCTGTGTCTAGCAAGGCCAATGACTAGCATCTCGGTTTTATCTGGATTTAAAAGCAGAAAGTTAAGTGACATCCAGTTTTTCACGGTAGCCAAGCAGGCCTCTATGTTAGTGATTTGAGTATGATCATCAGCCCTTATAGGCACATACAGCTGAGTATCATCAGCATAGCAATGGAAATGTATTCCGTAACTGCATATAATTTGGCCAAGAGGTGTAATGTAAAGAGAGAAAAGTAGAGGGCCAAGTACTGAGCCGTGAGGCAAACCATATTTAATGTCAGAAAATTTTGATATAATATTATTATAGCAGACACAATGTGTTCTTCCAGATAAGTAGGACTTAAGCCAAGAGAGAGCTAAGCCAGAGACACCAAAATTACAATTTAATCTATCCAACAGTATACAGTGATCAATGGTGTCAAAGGCTGCACTGAGGTCCAGTAGTAGAAGCACAGAAGTGGAATCAGAGTCGATCGCCAGTAGAAGATCATTTACCACTCTGGTCAGAGCAGTCTCAGTGGAGTGACAGGGCCTGAAAGCCGACTGAAAAGGTTAATATAGATCGTTTTCTTTTATATGGGTCAAAAGTTGTTGATACACAACTCTCTCTAGTACTTTAGAGAAGAATGGAAGATTAGAGACTGGCCGATAGTTATTAAGAGACCCTGGATCAAGGTGCGGTTTTTTAAGTAGAGGTTTAACCACAGCTGTCTTAAAACTGCTGGGAACAATGCCAGTAGTAAGAGATAAATTAACGATGTCTAGCATTGTAGGTCCAAGAAAAGGCCAGTGGTCTTTAAAAAGTTTTGCTGGTAAGGGATCAAGTAGGCAAGCAGTTGGTTTAGAAGCTGACACGAACTTAGTCAAAGTTTCAAGTGAGATAGTCTCAAAAGCTGTAATAACTGGAACTGACAGTGACTCATTGCGTAGATATGAACTTAGTACGACAGGATCTGCAGGAGTAGGTGGAGTTGAAGAACTCATTTTGTTTAAGATCTTCTCAACCTTATTGCAGAAAAAATCTAGAAATTCATGGGCTGTGAATGGTGAGCAGCTAATAGACGACTGCTTTTTAGTAAGTTTAGATACAGTGTCAAAGAGAAATCTGTGGTTATGTTTATTAATATTTATTAAGTGAGAGAGATACAATGTTTTTGCAGTAGATAAAGCACGCTTGTATTTCAATAAACACTTGTGCCACGATAGGTAAAAAGTTTCCAATTTTGATTTTCGCCATTTATGTTCCAGTCTCCTGCAGGTCCGCTTAAGAGCACGTGTCTCATCATTAAACCATAATGGCAGTACACCATTTAGGTCGATTGCTGCATTGATTGTCCGTGAGGGTTCATATGTTCCAGGCACCAAAATGTACGAGTTTCTGTTTCTGACCGCATGGTGGTGATCCTCTCTGGATGCGGTGGTCCAGACAGGAGATATGAGGCAGACTATGTATAGGGCACCTTTTTTAGCCCCCTTCCCAACTGGGGTGAGCAGAGCAGATCCTAAATAGGGCTGCTCAGTCGTGGGTGCAGCAGCCGAGAAGCCCCTCTGCCTCAGTCCCAGGGCTTAGCGACTGATCATACACCCACCACCTGTGTGCCAGGTTGTAGCTAGGAGCTGCCAGACTTCACTGTCCTGTACCTGTCACCTCTTCCTGGTTGCCACAGGGCTTTGACCCAGGATATTTATGGGTTGATCCTTGTGGGAGGTCGCCTGTGCATGACAGCTTTTTATGTGGAGAGGCTGATGCACCTGCAGCCACCATACAGTGCTTGGCAGGGGGTGGCCAGAATCCAATGGCATGGAAAACCAAGATTGGAGACCACCCTCTGTTGCAGCCTTTATCTGCCTTCACTGCCATTGTGACCTGGAGAGATCTTCCACCAGTTCCACCGTTGAGGTCTTTGTTGGATCGCACTTCGTCTGGAACGTCCCCCTTGACCTATCTGCCTTGGGTGACCCTACCAGGAGCCAAGCTCCAGACGGCATAACACTTGGGCTCATTGGTACGAACAAGCATCTCCACCAAGATGAGGTGGCGATCAAAGAGAACACACACACACGCATATCTTCAGAAAGAAAGTTTTCAGGAAACAACGCTCAGTTTCATTTCCATATGACACGATGCTCATACTTGTACCACTTTGTTGCAGCTGAGAAATAACACAAGAAATAAAAATAACTTAAAAAAAGAAGATGATAATGAAGACCATAAAGTGTTTCTCTGGCCAGAAAAAAAAGAAAAAAATCTCACAGGTTTGCTTTTATGCAGCATACTTTGTCTATGTCATGTGTCTGACAGTATTACATACGCTCTAACAGGATTTATGTTTCAGTTACTTTCTGTACTCAGTCCATACCTTCATTTAGTCACTTTTATCAGACACACAGAAGACTGTTCAGTATTATGGCTGCTAATGGAGCATTATCCCTGCAACATATATAAAGAGATCATGTTGGAAATCATGATTGTTTCCCTTTATGCTCTTTGTATAAATAAGTAAAGTGAAAACCCGTTTATTTACTTGTGCAATTATAGAAATATTTGTCTTTGATCTGTTGTTGTATACCTGCGTTTGTTTAATTGGTGTATATTTTATCTGCTTGACTACTTTCATTGATACATGTTGTAAAAGTGTCTTGATGCATGCTCAATAATAACAATAGATAAGTTGTAAAAGCATATTGAGGTGTCTTTGGTCTGAAACGGGTCTGAAATAAGATGAAACATGAACTTATGTTGTATTGCCGGTGTATTCAGGGCTGACCAGGGTCGTCTTCTGGACTACATCGTGAGCTGGGGCAACCTGACAGAGGAGAAGGTGGCTCTGTACCTTAGAGACATTCTCGGCGCTCTTCACTACCTGCACAGCTGGAGGATAGCACACCTTGACCTCAAGGTAAAACACACATTTTCATTTTCATATAACTCAAATCAGTGAGAGTTTATTGTTTTCAGCTGTGTCCAATACAAAGGAATGTGCACCATCTCTCTACACAAGACAACTGGTATGTGGCTGAAGTTCACCCTTGAGCACCGAGGAAGTTTCATATTCATTAAGTTCCTGGTTTCTTTTTAAAGTTAAAAACTGTGATACTGTCAGTACTTGTTCAATGTGTTATGCACATTGAACAAGTACATGCCGGCAACCATACCAACATGTACCCTGGCTCTGCCAAATGACAGAAGCTAAGCAGGTATGGGCTTGGCTAGTACTTGGATGGGAGACCTCCTGGGAAAATGAGTTGCTGCCGGAAGTGGTGTTGATTGGCCAGCAGGGGGCAGTCTTCCCTCTGGTCCCAAGAAAAACAACAAATATCAAATCGCAATGCCCCAGTGCAGTGACGGGGACACTGTGCTGTAGGAGATGTCGTCCTTCAGATGAGATGTTAAACCGAGGTCCTGACTCACTGTGGTCATTAAAGATCCCATGGCACTTATCACAAAGAGTAGGGGTCCCCTGATGTCCTGGCAAAATTCCCAACCTGGCTCTCTCCATCTGGCCACCTAGTCATCCCCAATGTAATTGGCTCAGTGATTCCTCCCTCTCCACCTCAAGCTGATGTGTGATGAGGGTTCTGGTGCAAAATGGCTGCCGTGCATCACCCAGGTGGGTGCTACATATTGATGGGGGTTGAAGTGAGTTATTCCCTTCAATGTGAAGCGCTTTGTGTGTCTAGAACAGCGCCATATAAATGTAATCCATTATTGTTATTATTATTATTATTATTACTGTCAAACAGTGGCCTCTAAGGTATTTTATAATGATTACTGATTGGACAAAACTCATGATGAGTTGCCCATCAACTTACTTAGGCTAACTTACCATAGGGACATAGCGTGTCTATGTAATCTGTATTGAGTTTATAGTGAGTTGGTGTCAACAGGCATTACCTTCAATTGAGAAAGTGCTATTTTGGAGAAATAGAGAGCTCATAATATCATCATCATGCAATATATTGGTCCCATGGGCAACCCAAGTGCAAGTTCATGGTTTACCATATCATGCCAAGCTACCTTTGCCTACTAGCAAGAAATCTAAGGGAGAACATTACAGTCAGCTGATTTTGAGTGCACCAGTTTGCTTAGCTAAATAAACATAGCGCGCTGTGTGCTACCACCAACATTAAGGGGAAAGTCAGGTCTTCACTTACTTGCTCAGTTGAAATGCTGCAAATGCAGCATCGCTTATGAATCCCCTTTTGGTTTTAACAAACTTTCATTTTATGGATGCATGACCAATACTTTTACAATTGTAGCAAGTGGTCATTAAGTTCATAAACTTTCCTCCATCTGCCACATTTTCACAACCCCTCCTTTATTCCTATTCACCTCAAACACACTCACGCCCAGACATCAATCCAGAACAATAAAATCAAAGTGCCGTGACCAAGGGGGATTCATTTGCCTTGATGCCACTGTTTGTCAATATTTCAGAGCCCACCTTTATGCAAATAAAAAAGAGATAGAATAGGGCATCAGTATGTGTTATTAGTATTATTAATTCATACTTAATCACCCCAAGAGGAATTTTGTCAGTATTTAAAGCTACCAGCAGATATTTGGGAGACAGTGTCGGTGCTTCACTGGATATGAGGCAGTGTGTGGCTAAATCATCTTCTCCTCCCCCAGCCTGAGAACATCATGGTGGAGCATGCCTTTTCCCAGCCAGTTGTCAAGCTGATAGACTTTGGTGATGCGGTCCAGCTCAACCCGCCCTTCTCTCACATCCACTGTCTGCTGGGCAGCCCAGAGTTCTCTGCTCCTGAGGTGGTTCTGGGTCAGCCGATCTCCCTGATGTCTGACCTTTGGAGCTTAGGTGTGTAACAAATGGCGGAGAAATTCACCTAGCATGATCAAATTAGGGTTGTGGATCTTAATAATAAGGCTTAAGCTTTATGTTAATACCATTGTTTTACGATGTTTTAGTTGTGATTGTGCTATGGTATAAGATCAGTGTTCACAATTCAGTTTTGTTGGTTTTCGATTCTACCAGTTCATTACATTCAGCTGTTGTGATTAGATGGAACAAAGGTGCTTTAGCCTGAATGAATGCTACGCCTCTGTGAAAATGGTCATTAGGGGGTTATCCAAAGTGCAGTAAGTGAAAAATGAATGGGGCTTAGTGAGCAAATTTCGCAAAATCACAAACCATCACAATTTTATAGATTTATACGTGTTCATTTCTATAAAGACTACCCATACAAGATAGAACTTTATCAAATGCCACTGACTTATGACTTACATTTTAAGAAAGTGGTGTTTGGCGGCATGGTGGCCCAGTGGCTAGCACTGTTGCCTCACAGCAAGAAGGACCTGGGTTCGAACTCCAGGCTGTCCCAGGTCCTTTCTGTGTGGGGTTTGCATGTTCTCGCTGTGTCTGCATGGGTTTCCTCCCACCATCAAAAAGACATGCATGCAAGGGTTAATACTCCTGTGAAAAGAAGAACTGGAGTTGGTCCCCAGGTGCTGCACGGTGGCTGCCCACTGCTCCTAGCTACACAGCTAGGATGGGTGAAATGCAGAGAGTAAATTTAATTTGTATCTATGTACAAAATGACCAATGAAGAGTATTCTAATTCAAGTCGCTTATCCTACGAGTGATGTCATTGCGTCAAACACACACGTGTTTTAAACGTTGATTTTGATTGCATCCTGTCCAACCAACACAGTGAATCAGCATTGTTTAGCCTCACGGCTACAGAATCTAGCTTTTAAAAAAAATGTACAAGGTTGAGATTTGAATGGCCTTATTGATTAGTGGAACGTAAGACTTTATGTGGATGTAGCACCTTCCAGAACCTTAAAAAGCAAAAGATTCACGGTTGTAGAGTCACATAAAATACGTTGTTGGCCTACAAGCTGTGTTTTAAGCCTATCTCGCCCATTCATTGAGAGGCTATTTACTCTAGCAAGTGGTAGAGGGTGCTCGCACATGAAGGTACAATAGAGATATCAAGTGGTGAATCTTATTCAGGTAAACCGTCTTTGGCTGGAATACTCGACACGGCAGATGAATGTAAATATCTATGTGGTTGATTAGAGAAACAGCAGGACTGGTGGTGCCCGAGGACTGGATTGAGAAACACTGATCTAGACAGGAAATTTGGATGTATCTTTATTAACAAGGAAAACACAAAGAAAAAGATTAGTCGAAAATAGAAAACTTTGAAGCATATATAACTCATGCTTCTATGTCCATTGTTTTTCCCTTTCAGTCATGAATGAATTGAACGCATGATCAATGGAATAGTTCATACATCTTTTTATTCATCATTTATTTATTTATTCGTGCGGTACGGTGGCCCAGTGGTTAGCGCTGTCACTTCACAGCAAGAAGGTCCTGAGTTCAAACCCTGGGGTTGTCCAACCTTGGGGGTCATCCGAGGTAGTCCTCTGTGTGGAGTTTGCATGTTCTCCCCGTGTCTGCGGTGGGTTTTCTGCGGGTGCTCCGATTTCCCCCACCATCAAAAGAAACATGCATGTTAGGGTTTATAACTCCTGTCTGTGCCCCTGACCGAGGCAATGGTAAAAGAACTGGAATTGGTCCCCGGGCGCTGCATGAAGGCGGCAGCCCACTGCTCCTAGCTTCACAGATCACAGCTAGGATGGGTTCATTTGCAGTAAATGAATTTCCCCAAGGGGATTAATGAAGGAAACTTAATAATTTTTATTCTGTGTTTTTGTTTTACTCTTTGAATGATTCCCAGGGGTGGTGACATACGTCATGCTGAGTGGTGCATCTCCCTTCCTAGATGAGAGCGTGGAAGAGACATGTCTGAACATCTGCCGACTGGACTTCAGCTTCCCCCAGGACTATTTCGAGGGTGTGAGCCCGGCTGCCAGGGACTTTGTCCGCCTGCTGCTCAGGAGCGAGCCAGAGCAGAGACCCTCAGCTGCCTGCTGCCTTCAGGAGCCCTGGCTCCAGCCTCAAAACATGGCCAACCGAGACGCCGGATCTGCCACCTTGCGTCGTTCCCAGCAGCAGTTGCTGCCGCCACCTCAAAACCACCACGTTGCACATCTTGACACCTCCAGACTCATCTCCTTCATCGAGAGACGGAAACACCAGAACGACGTTCGGCCCATAGCCACCATCAAAACCTTCCTGCAAAGCCGCCTGCTCAGCCAGATCTGAGTGACTGAAGGGAACTACCAGCAAGCCACCTGTGGGTCACTGGGAGCGCTGCCTGAGATTTGTACCATCAGGGAGCGGAGCGCTCCCTTTGGAAGGGATTAACCCCCATTCACTCATGCCAAGTGGACATCACGGCACTGACCTGCAGCCACTGGTACCGGCACTGTCCTGATCCAGGATTTCTGTTTCCGTAGCCTTACACAGGAACTGTGTCAGTTCTGTATTGGTTGAATTCAGATCCATTTGTTTTGGTTGAGTAGTGTGTTAAAATACAACCTAATGAGAGGACCACCAGCACCAAAGAGTCTGACGACAAATGATCTCCTCCTCCCTCACAAAACCACAAAATGTCCTACTGCTGCTGACTGACCTCTGCTGAGATTCCTTTTGACTCTGATCCTTTGATTGGTTTTAGAGATTTCTCTAATTACCCCCCAACCCTAACTACTCCTGTCCTACTTCCCACCCCCCACCCCACTCCCCCAACCCAGCCTCTTGGCATACTGTTAATATGCCTGCACAAAAAAAAAAGAACCGTTTGAATCTGTTTGAGATCTCAAACATTGTCCTAGCAGGGAGAGAAGCAAGCTTTCTCAAAGAGCCAGCCTGAGCAAGTCTTGTGTTTCAGAAAGCGTTAAAAAGAAAAAAAGAAAAAAAATAGAACTAAACTGTATAGTTAAGAAAAAAGAAATTCAGGTTGATTTCGGTCGAACACAAGAAAATGTGTTTGTTTCTTTTGTAACGAGAGATTACTTTTTGTAAAAGAAAACCATGTACAGTAAGGAAACAAAGCGTTGTCTTTAATTAGTACCTCTTGGAAAAACAAAGCTAAGTTGACAAGAAGAGCATAAACAGAAAAGGATGAGGTGCGTGAACAAAGTGGCATCCGTCTGCAGGGTCCACTTCTAGATGAAGACCAAAACCATGTTTTCCAGAAACGCACTGTAGTTCCACTCAATGCAATAGTCCACACACACACACACACACACACACGCACGCACACACATGCACACACAAACACACTCTCATTGTGAAAGATGAAACGATTACAGTTAAAGATACATAGATTTAATTAGCTAAAGATAAAATAATCAAAGCTATTGCTTTTGGAAAAGCTTCTCAGATTTCTAATTGCATCCGCCTTACTTTGTAAATAAAGGGTTCCTGCCTTTCATTCTCATTTTGACGGCTTTGTCTCTAACCAGCCAAAGCTGTCTCATCTGAAGAGTATTAGCTAGGTCAGTTGATCGGCGGCGCCGGGTGGAGGGGAGATTCCCCCGACACCTGAACCCTTCTGCGGCTCGACTTGTACCGGTTACAACCCGCCACTAGAAATGCACTCATACTTCATACCACTTCTCATGTGCAATGTTGCAGCTTTAACTATTTAATGAAGACTTGTGTTGTAGCTGTATTCTTAAAAAGGCATGTACGTACCTGGTACTGCGATAAATGTCTGTATTGTGTTAACTCTTATGTATTAAGTTCAGTATTAATATCTTTAAGCCCACAAACAAGAAACAATGTATAAAGATGTGTATCTATATTATATAGGCACTTATGCATTCAGTTTGTCATTTTTCCATTTTATTTTATTTTTCATAATTTTTTTGTAACTATACCAAAGTTGACAATGCTTTGTCCTTTTCCTGCGAAAATATGTTCTCATGATTTGCCATGTTAAGTTATGAAAGAGCACGCTGAACCCAGTGGTGTGTGTGTGTTTACATCGGTTTAGTGTGGCTTTATTTATTTTTTCTTTATTTTTGTAATAAGAAGTTGTTTTGTGGCGTATTGCTGGAAAAAAAACAAAACTCTATCAGTTCAAACTCACTTGTCTGCTTCTCAAGCTATGCACAACAAAATGGTAATTGCTGTGTGGGTTTGTTTTTATGTAGAATGAACCCATCCGGCCTGTGTTGCTTTTTAAATGTCTTGATTTGACCTTTCACACTGACGTGGTTAACACACGTATGTGGAAAAGCTGTGCAGAAGTGAATGGTTCTGTAATCTCATTGTGGTGTGCTAACCAGGGATTTTCGGTGATTAGAGACCCTCGTTATACTGAATACTGATGAGTCCTTGATCTTGTGCAACCCACAGACAGACAGCAAGATGACTCCTTTGTTACACATCCCGCAGCGCTAACCTTATATGCCACGATACAGATCCTGTTTTACAGTCTTTAACGACCAAATAAGTTGACATGTTCAAATTAGAAGAAGTTGCTTAGACCGATGTCTATTCTTTTCAAGTGCCAGTTGAGTGAGTCAAATCTAGTGAGGGGGTTGAAAGTAAAACGGTTTGCATTGTTCTTTATTTGATTATTTATGGAGTTACCCTTGAATAATATGTTTTAATGTTAGTGAAGTCGACGATGTGTTCAGTTCTACGACTCTCGATGGTCTGTACAGTCCGAATCTTAGTTCTTGTCCTTTTCTTATTTATTGGTATGGGTATGGTTTTCTCCAAGGCGTGTAACATTCAGATCATCAGATTTCAAGAAGAACGTTTCCCCTTGGTTTAACTATGCTGTAAGTACTGCGATGCTTTGGAGAAACTCAGCCTGGTCATTATGTAAAGCTGTACAGAGAGGGACAGGCAAGTCGCCCCCGCCCGGATGTAAACCTCATAACTATGTCACATTTTATACATATAGTACAAGACTGCAGCTATGTCATTTTGAATGTCCGATTATGACTTATTTTTACTTTTGCATGTACATTTCTTTGTACAGAATTGTGTTTACACGTTACTGTGTTGTAAATATTTTAATTTGTCCTCAGTTATTTTGCCATTAAACGTACAAGGAACAACGAGCTTTTGTGCAGTTTCTTTGACATCAGAATCAGAAACACGTTTCATGTCATGCACTTGTGCACATGAAATGAAATGGAACATCGTTTCACCCAGCCCACAGCAGTGCAACACAAAGACAAAAACACATCCAAAAACGACAAGAAGTACAAGAACACATACAGCCAAACTAACACATATACACATAACAAACTAAACAACTGTAAACTACTAATAAGACACATTAGCCCCTAGCTAACGGGTCTGACCCTTTAGTCGAGCGGTTAGTGATGGTGCCTTGTGGTGCAGTACACCTCTAATCGAATCCCGCACCGGGCAAGAAAATAACCGGTTACGCAACAAATTCACTGTCCAGGAGAACGAACGAACGCCAGCCGGGATGACTGTCTGAACTGCCGGTCGGCATGGGCTAGCAGTTAGCTTAGCCTGCCCCGCTGTCGGACTGCCCTCGGTGTTTCCTCTTCAGGCACAGCTCCAGGTAGGGCTGTGGTCCCTGGGCCCACAGGATGTAGTGGACCAAGGTCTCCCAGCCATCAAACGAAGACACACTTAGACGTGGACAAAGACACTGCGTGGACTGTAGTACTGGGTGAGGCCGCCACAAACGTGAATTCGCGCAACCATCTTTCCACACCAGTACTAGGTGAGGCCGCTGCAAACGGGAATTTATGCCGCCATCTCCCCACACTGGACTTGCACATAGCTGCTTTCGTTTGCCATATTGTATTGGTTGGGATGGTTGAAAACTATTAATGTTGAGCATATATACAATACTCTAAACGGCGCTATCATAAACCTGGCTCTTGAAGTGGTATTGTAAGCCCACACAACACTTCACACCTAGACCAGGGGTGTCTTGTTATTTTAGTTAAATGTGGTTGGATCTGGGGGAAAACCCATGGTGTCTTCACAGTAAAAACAAAAGGTGAGGATAAGACGGAAAGGCACGGGAGACGTGCGCAATAAGATCAAGTGAAAGGCCTCTCTTACAGATCTCCATTGATAAGCCAAAAGTGAAGAATCGGAAGGCGCTGGCTGCATCAGTGATGTTATCTGCCTTCTGCAAATGGTGTTGCATCCTCCCTGTTCAGCCATGCAGAATCGTTGGTTTTAACGTGCCTGAAAAGCATTTTCTGCAACAAAACACACTACCAAACACCCTTATTATCCACACCTAACAGATGGCAGATCTGGCGTGAAAAAAAAGAAAAGAAGTTGCAGTGTAGGAAGAGCTACTGCAGTAAACATTTACTGTCGAGGGTTATTTGTGGAATGCTTTGCGTATACGTACACTATTTAATCATCTATATCTGATTTTTTTTTGCATGTGTGTATCCACGTTATGGTCTGTGAGTGTATGTGAAAAGATATATTAGGGGTGGGGGTGAGGGTGGATTCTTATCAGGTGTTGACATCAATGCTGTTTTTCTCTTAGAATGAGCAGCAGCTGTTCTGCATGAAACCACAGAGTAGATATCTGTGCAATTTGCACACATAGTATGCAATACACTGAGAGCTGCCATACATAAAGGTGCTAGTGTTGCTCAATTCTTTCTGAAATTCTTCTGTCACGTCTGTGTTTGAAAATGTGCCCATTATATCCAATGCTATGCTTCATGTTATGCTTCATGTGTTTGTTTTACTGACAGAATCTGACACAGGACAGATATGTCATATGGCCTGATGCCTGCGTTCCCCCTAATTCACATGTAAAACGCTTCGACAGTTCCGGTAGGACAACTCAGATGGGCAAATGTTTTAATGACTCAGATGATCTTCTGCTTGCTTTGATGACTCATAACCTCTCACTTTGTATCAGTCACTCCAAAAGCAGAGAATTCAGAGTAATCCAAGAATTCTGCATATGAGCGAACACTAAACTGATTTGGCAACAGGCAAAAATAAGGGGGCCTGCCAAATGTCTCAAAACGCGGAATGTTATCTGAAGACAAAGAGATAAAAATGGTGGTGGTGGGGCTTGACCTATAGCGTGTCTGTATCAAGATTACTCACACACAAATATAAGTACATGCATTCATAGAATACACAGAGACTGCGATCCAGATTGCCATTCGGGTATACTGTGATTTCACCTACACTAGTACTACCTGGTTGTACCACTAGGTGACAGTAAGGAAGTGACGTTGCACTTTTGATACCTTGGTAAACCGAGAGGGGGCGCCTTTGGAGCATTGTGCACTGACAACTTGTTTGACCTTTGTGCCCTGAACGAGTTTAATCAGATTCTCAGTGATGTGAAACATCCTTCATTTGAATAGATTGAAGAAGCAATGGAGCGCCTGCACACAAAGGTTCCTAAAAGGATCGAAGCGTAAATAAATCATAACTTGCGCATCTTCTCCTCCCTTGAGAAAGTTGGTATTTATTGTGTGCAGATGTTCTTACGGAATCGTGTGTTTGAGCTGCAAATAAAGAACATAAAGGTGTCGATCTTACATGGTTTCTACAAAATCCCCGCAGGACCAGTTCGGATTGATGCGTAAGAAGATGGCTGATGATATGGCAGTCACAAAATTTAACCTGAAAATCTGATTTATTTCAGTGTTGCAACATGTTGGCGTGGATGTATTAAAACCATAAGAGCAATGCTATGCAATGCAAAGAGCTTATCCTATTGCTGTGTGCATCCTTCCAAGCACTGAAAATTGTTTTTACTTGGTCTCGCAGTAAATCTGGTTTTAAGGCCAGGATTAGCTTCACCTACCAACACACATGTATCAGCCCCCCTGCATAACTGTAGTGATGATCAACGACGACAGGCCACACATCCAGTATAAATATTGCCACCTGAGCTGAAAATGTGTTTCTAACATACTGCATGCAAATACTGATATCACCAAAAGACTGTGGTTGTGAACCTCCTGAAACCCTGCAAAGTTTTTTTTTCTTTCTCATGTCTGTGCAGATGTGCATGCAACTGAACTTGCAAAACTTGTACACACTCTGTATTTTACATCTTTTCACCATGGGTGTCCTAAGTGGACACCGAACCCCAAAACTGTGGCAGTCCTACTGCAGTGATGCTCAACTCATCAAACTACATGGTACCACAACCATATTCAATGCCATTCAGTTCAATTCTCTACTATTCTACTCCACTGAGTTACCAAGTTAAACTGCATTCCATTCCACTAAACATGAGGACATTTTATTTGCAGTGCACTTTTCTAAATCCCAAAACGCTACCCGTTACAAGACAAAAGGCACACAAAGAAGTAAAGCACAGAGGTAGGGGAAAAAAAGTATATATATCCTTCCATGCTCCATGGTTTCATACCTCTCTAAAAAGTTTTAGGTTTTACTTTGTTTATCAAATAGAAGCTTGTCAACTATCAATTTGTGTTTCAAAATCACACGTTACCATCAATATTTAATTTAGTTAAATGCAAGATTTCGAAGATTTCTGTGAAACTGAGTTATTTCGTTTGTGCGCTGCACATTTCATTTTCCACTGCAGTTATCACATTCTCAAAGAAACCCAAGTGTGCAGGACTGCAGGTAACAAACAAACGCAAGCCAGTCATTTCCTTCCTATCATAAAGTTGTGGGTTTCGGGCGTCCGGGTGGCATGGTCTATTCCGTTGCCTACCAACATGGGGATCGCCGGTTCGAATCCTCGTGTTACCTCCAGCTTGGTCGGATGTCCTTACAGACACAATGTAATTGGCTGTGGATGCAGGTGGGAAACCGGATGTGGGTATGTGTCGAAACTCTTCACTCAGGTGAAAAGAAGGAGCTGGTGACTCCACGTGTCTCGCAGGGAGTCTGCAGGCCCTCCCCCGGATCAGCAGAAGGGGTGGAGCAGGGACTGGGACGGCTCGAAAGAGTGGGGTAATTGGCCGGACGACATATCTCCTCTCACACATGGGAGAGCTGAAGGGGCCACACACTGTTGCCACGGCGACCTCCTGTCGCTCAGTCTGTCTGGCAGAAAAAGCACAGGCTTCACCCGCCTGGGAGAAACTCACTGAAGGCATCTCCAATAAACTGCCTACTGTGATTAAAATAAATGTCAATGAAGAAAAGAAAAGAAACTTACTTTTTGAATACAATTGTGGTGGCCAGTGATACAGAGAAATTGCACAAAAAAAAGTCAAATGAGACGAGGATCCTTCAAAATAAGACTTTTATTGACGAATCAACAAAGTCTGAGTCAGGTCTGCAGAGTGACTGAAAATCAGACAAAAGCCTCTCTGTCTTTATACCATTTACAAATCTAGTGGACAATCTACTTGCATCAGTCAATGTCCTGCTGTTAATCAGGGTCCTTGTTGATCAGGACATGTTGGTGGAGCAGGAGCCTCTCTATCGATGCAAGGATGACGTTAGGATGTCTTCAGTCATCACCCTTTGACAGTCTAATGGTTGTCTTGATATGCTGCTACTACTGCTACTGTTTTCTGCATAATAATGGTTACACTTACATGATGGAATGTCTCTTATCCTACTTTTGGGCATAAACAAGTTTATCTTCTACTGACGTTATGTCCTGGTTATATGGCCTTGCGCTACTTGCCACACTTGTTTGTCACTCTAGTCACATGAAAAGACAGATACCCACATGTGCCCTTACGTATATAACCTTTTTTGAATTTCCTTGGACTAATAAGCAGAAGGTGAGTGTCGTGTGTGGAGAACCAGTCTTGAGGCAGAGAATCGAGAGAAGCCTCCAGCAGATGCCATCACAGTAGAGACTACAACTTACACTCTCCACGATGCTGTACAACAGGACGTCAAATGGGAAGTTGTGGGTTTCTCTGGGTTTGTGCAGCTGTATATGTTCACGTCTGCTGACATTTTGAAAGTACATCCGAAGAACTAAATTTGCTAAGTTGACAATACCATTGTTATTGTGAAACAGTATCGTTGCCTTGCATACACACAAAACAAAAACAATAGAAATTCAATTAGTTATAAATCTGCCAGGACAAGTTCCTAAAATACACGTTTTATGGGGCCATGAATGAATGAATGGTGATTTATTTCAAACATGTCAATAAGCAGGATATAACATAGAGATAATCCATTGCGACCAACAAATCCACACATCAAACTAAGGGAACAAACCTCCGTATGCATCAGATTATTTGTTACATGTTGGAAAAAGAGGAGGAAATATACAGTTTTTTTCCCCTATCCCTTCTCACCTACTCTTAAGTTAATTCAGCTACTATACATTTCAAACTCAGTTCCCACTGTACTGTACAGCTCACATTCAATGCAAGTTGTGCTGCACAATACAAACTCACCTACTGTGAACAATAAGAGAAAGAAGAAAACACATCAAAAACACACCAGAGAAAGAGAAAAAAAGAAAAACACATCCTAATGTCATGTACCAAGGATAAACAGATCTCAATGCTACGTACAGTGGATATTTGGGTATAATGTCATGTACTGTCACTGAATTGGATTCATGATGTAAAAGTTGAAAGTAGTTTGTTCATTTCGACCTGGACCTCTTACATGGCAGCCTACTTGCAGGAAGCTTGAACGAGTCAAAAGGTTGCACACAAACCATGAATATGCAGAAATCTGAACTGATTTACTTTAGCAAGTTTTTCTCCATCACTGTAACTTTCTTTCTTTCACCCTTCCTTTCTTTCTGAAAATAGAGCCAAATGTACCGTGCCATGAGGAGAGTTGAATGTGGGGGTTTTAAACATGGCATGACTTTTGCCTAAAGGGGAAGTAGAATGTCAAGACCAAAACCTACTTGCCCCAGTGCAGTAAGGTAAACTTGGTTTTGTTTGGTTTCCGTTCCTCGTCACGTCTTAAATGCCATCCTCGTGTAGATAGAGACAGTCCTCGCTGCTGTTAGTGAGGCCTGATAATTGTCAATAGAAGGGACTGCCGCAGTGCAGCACTTGTAAAACTGTGGTAGATAATATCACCAATTTGACGCCCAACCTGTCACCCTTATCACATCCTTTCTTGAATGAATACAATGGACAATAAAGACACAGTCTATTCTATCATATTCTATATTTTTGCATCATATACTGACACTGACTGTAAGGATTTTCTTCCAGTTTTCAAAAAGAAGTTATTATCTTCATCAAGTAAACAAAATGATCAATAACCAAACCCCATCAACAAAGGTTGAATCAGTTCATCTGGTTACGTTTATTGACAGATAATGTTACATCACTGGTTTAAGTGACCTCTTCGGTCTGAATTGACTGCAGATATCCCGACCTTATAAACGATGCAGTTGCACAACGACCGAAACCAACGGCCAGTTTCATATGCAAATATGGGTGTGATCATTAACTAGAGTTACAATGGCGTTATGTACTATTCACAGAGGATTTGGGAATGTTTGCATATGCAAATATGGGTGTGACCATTAACTAGAGTTGAAACTCAAGTTAACGGACAAACAAATGGTCGTTGGTTTCGGTCGTTATGCATCTGTCGCCATCTTACAATGCTGTGATTGCAAAATGTCTGTGAATGTTCTCATTCATCCAGGTCATGGTTATCCAAAAGGAGTTGAATCAAGTGCAACTGGACTTGGTATATATCCTTGAAGACGTTTCACCTCTCATCCAAGAGGCTTGACAATGACTCCAAGAGGATAAATGCTGAGTCTCATCACCAGCCAGTCAGGCTAGCTTGGTCGAGTCAGAAAGGCACAAACTGAGAAAGCCTCTTGGATGAGAGGCGAAACGTCTTCAAGGATATATACCAAGTCCAGTTACACTTGATTCAACTCCTTTGGATGTGATTGCAAACATTCCAAAATCCTCTGTGAGCAGTACAAGTGACCAATGGTCACACCCATATTTTCATAGTGTAACGTGCACGGATTAACCCAGCCACTGAGGATGCACAAGCCAGTGCATCCTTAGTGCCGGTCCCAAGCCCGGACAAATGGGGAGGGTTGCGTCAGGAAGGGCATCCGGCGTAAAATCTTTGCCAAATCAAATATGCGGATCATAAATAAGACTTACATACCGGATCGGTCGAGGCCCGGGTTACCAACGACCGCCACCGGTACTGTTAACCAGCAGGATGTCGGTGGAAACTATGCTACTGTTGGGCGAAGGAGAAGGAGAGGGGGAAAGCATGTCCAGAGGCAGCTAGAGAGGAGGAAGGGTAGGCATGTGGAGGTGAGAGTTGGAACTTTGAATGTTGGCACTATGACTGGTAAAGGGAGAGAGCTGGCTGACATGATGGAAAGAAGAAAGGTAGGCATACTGTGTGTGCAAGAGACCAGGTGGAAGGGGAGTAAGGCCAGGAGTATCGGAGGTGGGTTCAAACTCTTCTACCATGGTGTGAATGGGAGGAGTAATGGGGTAGGGGTCATTCTGAAGGAAGAGTATGTCAAGAGCGTGCTGGAGGTGAAGAGAGTGTCAGACAGAGCGATGAGTATGAAGCTGGAAATTGAAGGTTTATTGCTGAATGTTATCAGCGCATATGCCCCGCAAGTTGGGTGTGAGATGGATGAAAAAGAAGAATTCTAGAGTGAGTTGGACGACATGGAGGAGAGGGTACCCAAGGAGGAGAGAGCGGTGATTGGAGCAGACTTCAATGGACATGTTGGTGAAGGGAACAGAGGTGATGAGGAGGTGATGGGAAGGTATGGAGTCAAGAAGAGAAATGTGGAAGGACAGATGGTGGTCGATTTTGCAAAAAGGATGGAAATGGCTGTGGTGAATACATACTTCAAGAAGAGGGAGGAACACAGGGTGACATACAAGAGTGGAGGAAAGTGCACACAGGTCGACTATATCTTATGTAGAAGGCGCCATCTAAAAGGGATTGTAGACTGCAAGGTGGTGACAGGGGAGAACGTAGCTAGGCAGCATCGGATGGTGGTCTGTAGGATGACTTTGGAGACCAAGAAGAGGAAGCGAGTGAAGACACAGCCGACGATCAAATGGTGGAGGTTGAAGAAGGAAGACTGTTGTGTGGAGTTCAGGCAGGAGTTAAGACAGGCACTGGGTGGTAGTGAAGAGTTGCCAGATGGCTGGACAACCACTGCAGAAATAGTGAGGGAGACAGCTAGGAAGGTACTTGGTGTGTCATCAGGACAGAGAAAGGAAGACAAGGAGACTTGATGGTGGAATGAGGAAGTACAGCAAATTATACAGAGGAAAAGGTTGGCAAAGAAGAAGTGGGATAGTAAGAGAGATGAAGAAAGTAGACAGGAGTACAAGGAGATGCAGTGTAAAGCAAAGAGAGAGGTGGCAAAGGCAAAGGAAAAGGCGTATGGTGAGTTGTATGACAGGTTAGACACTAAGGAAGGAGAAAAGGACTTGTACCGATTGGCTAGACAGAGGGACCAAGCTGCAAAGGATGTGCAGCAAGTTAGGGTGATCAAGGATAGAGATGGAAATGTGCTGACAAGCGAGGAGAGTGTGCTAAGAAGGTGGAAGGAGTACTTTGAGGGGCTGATGAATGAAGAAAATGAGAGAGAGAGAAGGTTGGATGATGTAGGGATAGTGAATCAGGAAGTTCAGCGGATTAGCAAGGAGGAAGTGAGGGCAGCTATGAAGAGGATGAAGAGTGGAAAGGCAGTTGGTCCTGATGACACACCTGTGGAGGCATGGAGATTTTAGGAGAGATGGCAGTGGAGTTTTTAACTAGATTGTTTAACACAATCCTGGAAAGTGAGAGGATGCCTGAGGAGTGGAGAAGAAGCATACTGGTACCGATTTTCAAGAACAAGGGCGATGTGCAGAACTGTAACAACTACAGAGGTATAAAGTTAATCAGCCACAGCATGAAGATTTGGGAAAGAGTAATAGAAGCTAGGTTAAGAGGAGAGGTGATGATCAGTGAGCAGCAGTATGGTTTCATGCCACGAAAGAGCACCACAGATGCGATGTTTGCTTTGAGAATGTTGTTTGAGAAGTATAGAGAAGGCCAGAAAGAGTTGCATTGTGTCTTTGTAGATTTAGAGAAAGCTTATGACAGAGTGCCGAGAGAGGAGGTGTGGTATTGTATGAGGAAGTCAGGAGTTGCAGAGAAGTATGTAGGAGTGGTGCAGGATACGTATGAGGGAAGTGTGACAATGGTGAGGTGTGCGGTTGGAATGACAGATGGGTTCAAGGTGGAGGTGGGATTACATCAAGGATCGGCTCTGAACCCTTTCTTGTTTGCAATGGTGATGGACAGGTTGACGGACAAGATCAGGCAGGAGTCTCCATGGACGATGATGTTCGCGGATGACGTTGTGATCTGTAGCGAGAGTAGGGTGCAGGTTGAGGAGAGCCTGGAGAGGTGGAGGTATGCACTGGAGAGAAGAGGAATGAAAGTCAGTAGGAGCAAGACGGATACCTATGCGTGAATGAGAGAGAGGACAGTGGAATGGTCAGGATGCAAGGAGTGGAGGTGACAAAGGCATTTGAGATTAAATACTTGGGGTCAACTGTCAAAAGTAACGGGGAGTGCAGTAGAGAGGTGAAAAAGAGCGTGCAGGCAGGGTGGAGTGGGTGGAGAAGAGTGTCAGGAGTGATTTGCGACAGAAGGGTACCAGCAAGAGTTAAATGGAAAGTTTACAAGATGGTTGTGAGACCAGCTATGTTATATGGTTTGGAGACAGTGACACTGACGAAAAGACAGGAGGCGGAGCTGGAGGTGGCAGAGTTGAAGATGCTAAGATTTTCACTGGGAGTAACGAAGAAGGACAGGATTAGGAATGATTATATTAGAGGGACCGCTCAGGTTGGACGGTTTGGAGACAAAGCAAGAGAGGCAAGATTGAGATGGTTTGGACATGTGTGGAGGAGAGATGCTGAGTATATTGGGAGAAGGATGCTGAATATGGAGCTGCCAGGGAAGAGGAGAAGAGGAAGGCCAAAGAGGAGGTTTATGGATGTGGTGAGGGAAGACATGCAGGTGGCTGGTGTGACAGAGGAAGACGCAGAAGACAGGAAGAAATGGAAACGGATGATCCGCTGTGGGGACCCCTCACGGGAGCAGCCGAAAGTAGTAGTAACGTGCACGGATTAGTAGACACGCTGGCCGCTGGCTGGCGGTTCTGACCCTTTAGTCGAGCGGTTAGCGATGCCTCCTGTGGTGCGGGCGATACGGGTTCGCTTCCCGGCCGCGGCAGTTTCTGTGGTTGCGTTGTCCCCCGAATTCGCTACAATATGAAAGCGGTCACTGATTTCGGTTGTTATGCAACTGTATTGTTTATAAGGGTGGGGTTAACTGCAGTCAGTTTAGACTGAAGAGGTCACTCAGTTGAGGGATGAAACGTATCCGACAATAAACGTTGTATCCAAATGAGCTGATTCAACCTTCCTTTGATTTTCTTGCCTGGATTATTGAGCATACATCAAGACAACCAAACACCAGACTATTTACAATATATCTGCATCATACATTCTGATTTGCAGTACTTCAATTCATGAGATCAAAGCATTAGATCATCATTTCTCATACTGAAAATGTTAACCACCCGCTCAGCTAAACATTTAATATTGCCCTCCTGTTAACTCAGGTTCATTTCTGCTTTGCGTAACAAAAGGCTGCTTTAGTCGATCAGTCTATTTTCCCTGAGGTTGCAAGGGTAGGAATAGCCCACCGCTGCTAACCCTAAAACACAACCACCACCATCACTGACATCACACTTTGAATGAATGTATCAACCACCAACCCACCCCTTCATTTTTTCATATTTTTGGGCGGCACGGTGGCCCAGTGGTTAGCACTGTCGCCTCACAGCAAGAAGATTCTGGGTTCGAACCCCGGCGTTGTCCAACCTTGAGATCATCCCACTGGGACGACCTGGAAGTCGTCCTCTGTGTGGAGTTTGCATGTTCTCCCCATTTCTGTGGTGGGTTTTCTCCGGGTGCTCCGGTTACTCCCAGCATCAAAAGGACATGCATGTTAGGGTTATGTATTGGCCATCTAGGTTTGTCCCTTCTGTGATACCGTCACGCTTCCCTTGTGTATCTTTCGTGTTACTGTCTTGTAAACTCGTAGTTTAGGCGAATTGACCGAGAAATATTGGTTAGCCTACTGTAATACTTAAAATATTATTGGAACCATAAACCATATATATCAAACGATGGTGGGTTAACTAAATGTCATTATGTGAATTATATTACTTGCTACATGTAGATAGTAATGCTTGTGTAACCAAGGCCAGCGAGAGGAGGTAAGAAGTCTGGAACAGAGAGACCCTTGAGGCAGGCACGACACGTCAAAACAAGATGAACCCTCCCTACCCAAACGGGGGATAGCTAACATAGAGGGGGGGGGGGGGGGTAGGCAGACAGAAGGGATATTGTAGAGAAGTAAAACAAGTCGGTAAGAAAGCAAGGCCATATGTGACGTAATAGGGAAAACATGAGGTCCATATAATGCACGACACACACAAAGGAAGGCAGACATACTTTCGGGATTGGCTGTGTGTCTCCAGATCTGTGACTAATAAAAGCATATAATCTCCTAAAACGAGGTGACTGTTTTTTCTTCACATCAACGGACTCGGGGACGAGGACCACGAAGGTGTACCTCAACACTACACTTTATTTTAGGGGGTCGGAAACTGCCCAGTAAAGTCCTAGTAATAATGTGGTAATTATCACGTAATTTCTTAGAAATAAGGTGGAAATTACCTTGTAATTTGGGTTAGGGCTAGGGTTAGGATTAGAGTTAGGTTTAGGGTTAGCTGTAAAATTACCTTTAAAAGCTACCACCTTATTACTAGGAAATTATAGGTAATTTCAACCTTATTTCTAAGAAGTTACGTGATAATTACCACCTTATTACTAGGAATTTACTAGGTAATTTCCTACCCCCTAAAATAAAGTTTTACCGAAATGTTTGTATCTAATCCCACATGCACTAGCTGGTTTATGTTTGAACTATACCGCTACCCCGTGGGCAGGAAGCAGAAAGAGTGGATTCAATACAGAATACTGTAGCAAATTCGGAGAGCAACCACAGGAACTGCCACGGCCGGGACGCGAACCCGTATCGCCAGCACCGCGGGAGACATCGCTGACCGCTCGACTAAAGGGTCAGACCCAAAAAGGGTCCGACCCGTTAGTCAAGGACCAACGTGTCTACTTATCCATGCACATTACTCTACCCACCTCCTTCGGGAAGCGCGCGCGCTTCAGCGTATCAGCTCCCTCAAGCCTCTGGGCGCACGCGCTTCCGATGACCTCACGGTCTCACCATCCCACTTCTGACACCAATGTAACGAATTCAGGAGGGCGGTTCGTCGTCACAGCCGGGACGCGAACCCGTGTCTCCCGTTCCGCAAGCGGTAACGTTAACCAGTCGACTAAAGAGTCCGACCCGTTAGTCAAGGACCAACATGTCTACTTATCCATGCACGTTACAATGTATTGTGGTGATACACATTTGAGGGTAGATTCACCAGGGGCTGCTGCTCCTTTAAGGCAGACATTTTAGAGTGCTGACGTAGGCACGGCTTGGGGTTTCCGGGGAGCCATGTTTGCAGCAGCCTAGCGGTTAGCTGGTTGCCACGAGGGATTGCGCTGTATCGGTGTTGTTTTGTGTGGCGAGTAAACGGAATTGACTCGACTCGATCTCTCCGTCTCCTCATTCCTGCACTCCCACGGTATCACTTAGGCGCTGAGGCTCAACACAGAACGCTACTTTGAGACTGCCTAACTGCAACAAAGTAAAAAGATGGGGCGGACACGTGTCTTCAATTACGTGCTTTATTGTATTGAAACCGGAAATACAGGCATACGGAGCGGCGCTCCGGTGCGCTCTTACAGCACTATAGTACACACCTGTATATCATTGTTGCCCCCCCCTTACCTTCTGAAACAATACAATACATACCCTGACCGGGTATTGTAATCCAGAGAAACATAGTGAGTAGCTTTTTAGTTTTTATATGCCGTTTTGCTTATTTGTTTTGAATGTAAGAGGTTCTGCAGTAGCCTGTATAACAGCTGATATCTTTTATAGCTTAGCACACATAAATACAGTCAAATTCTATCTAGACTGTACCCTTTGCTGCTTGTTAATTTTGCAGCAAGGGGCCAGGTCCCACCACCCCCCCCCTCCCATGACAGTGAGTTTAAGTTCCAACTGTTCTATTGTTTCACTAGTTCTGATCCCACTGTTCCCCTGGGTTCTTGCGTTAAGAATAAGGACAATGAGACCACCACACTATTTCTTTATCCAGGCTTTTAAATGGCCTTTTCTAAAAACGAGAATGTACAGTACTGCTGTATCGAGATGATTTTGTGTAATCCACTCCTTTTTATTTATTAGTTTGTTTATTTTTATCCAATACCCTTTCTCATGCCACAAAAACATAAAAGTTATACATTACCATCATCAAGGGATCAAAATACGAATTATAAACTGTAATTAATGGGATCACTTAAAATTATAAGATATAATGTTAATGGTTTTCATAGCCCTGTCAAGAGAAAGTTCTAAACCAACTGAAACAAGCCAATTGTTAGATAGCATTTCTACAGGAAACCCATCTTTCTGACGGTGAACATTTAAAAAGTCCTGGGTTGACAAAGTACACTATTCTTCACACCAGTCAGGGAGGAAAAGGGGAGTGTCTCAAATCAATTTCACACCAACATTAATACACAAAGACAATGACAGGAGATATACTTTGGTAAATGGATTAATTGATGGTACTGACGTATCTTTTCTAAATGTATATGCACCGAATGAAGATGAACCTGGATTTACCAAAACAATCTTCAACAATATAATACAGTATAGCTCTGGACTTGTATTGATAGGAGGGGATTTAAACTGTGTTTTGTCACAACGCATGGATAAACAACCCATATCGGAAGCTCCCCTCCCCAAAATGAGCAAAATGCTTAAACACCAAACTCTTGAATTGGGCCTTGTGGATGTCTAGAGAAGTAAATTTCCAATAAACAGGGACTTTGCATTTAGACTGAAAAAAACAGCAATTATCTAACATAGTGCATAGAATAAACTCCAAGAACTCCAAATTCTACACTAAACCAGATGAGATAGCAGAGTCTTTCGTAGAGTTTTTACAAAACCCTATATAATAACTCAGACACTTGCACTGAGGATACACAACTTGAAACATTTCTAAAAGACATACAGAATTAACAGAATCGATGGCTAAGGAATTAGATGAATTAATTGAGGAAAAGGAAATTAGGCAGGTGATCTCCACTCTGAAAAATAATAAAAGTCCAGGACCAGATGGATTTATTAATGAGTTTTACAAAACCTTATATTATCTCTCTCGTTATTAAAAGTGTACCGTCATGCATTTGAATTAAAAGTTATGGCCTCCTCCTGGAGAGAAGCAACCATAGTGGCAATACATAAAGAGGGTAAAGACCCTACTGAATACCAATCTTATAGGCCAATATTGCTATTGAATGGAGGCTTGCGTATTTTAACAGCAATTCTGTTAAAATCCTGATCAGACTGGTTTTATTACTGGAAGATACTATGGAGATATCAGAAGATTACTTAACATAATGTCCCATCAAAAAGATGAGGAAAAAGAAACAATAATCATATCATTAGATGCCCAAAAGGCCTTTGATCGTGTGTCATGGCAATACTTATTTCAAACACTAAAGCGTTTCAATGTCGCCCTGACTTCATAAATTGGATATGAACACTTTATTCAGATCCACAGGCTGCTGTCAAAGTTAATGGCTATAGATCAGAGAGATTTATATTAGAATGCGGATGTAGACTGGGCTGATCGTTTTCGCCCCTCCTGTTTGCCATTAGCATTGAACCGTTAGCACAGCTTATTAGAGATGATAACAACATAAAAGGAATTGAAATAAACAAAGAACAGCATAAATTATCCCTTTATGCAGATGATGTGCTACTATATTTAACAGAAGCAACAGCTACAATACCACACCTAAAGAAACGTATTTCTCAATATGGATAGTATTCAGGATACAAAACTAATGTGGGAAAAACAGAAGTCATGGATATTAATGGCAGAACATCACAAAGTATAAAACTGCAGAGTGGGTTTAAATGGTCAGAAGATGGTATTAAGTATCTTGGTATATACATCCCCAATACTGTACAAAACCTTTATGATGCCTATTATAAAAAAATAATTCGATGTATTAGTAATGATTTAGACCGATGGTCTATACTCCCTCTGTCCCTACTAGGCTGTATTGAAAGCGTACGTATATATGTTTCGCCCAGGCTGTTTTATTTATTTCAGATGTTACCTATTGAAGTCCCAAATTCTACTTTTGATAATCTAGATAAATTGATTTCTCAGTTCATATGGCAAAGAAAGCGCCCAAGAATTAGGCTTAAAACATTACAGCTATCTAAGCCAGATGGGGGGGCTTAAACTTCCTAACTTAAGATGTTACTTTTGGGCCACACAGATGAAGCCCTTGCTAATGTGGATCCAGGATAGTACATATACACGCTGGATTAATAGTGGAAGAAAAAAAAACGTGTGTTCAGAGCCTTTACACATTCCACCATTTTTGGATGCCCCTATAAAAGAAATGGGACAATGGACTGCAATTACTTTAAAAATATTGGAAAAAATACAATCAGGATATGGACTACCTAAAACAATTGTACCACTAACAAGCACTGGCTATATGAAGACCTTTGTACCTAACAATTTAGATACAGGGTTTAAAAAATGGTCCGAACATGGCTTAATTAAATTGCATCAGATATTGAACAAGGGCAACATTAAGACATTTGAACAGTTAAAAAAATGAATTCAATCTCTCTAGAGCAGACTTCTTCAGCTATTTGCAACTAAGACATTTCCTTACGACACAAAGAACAGGAAAAACTCATAAAATCTACCCCAATAGAAAATTATCTCATTGAGTTGCAAACGTGAGAGGAAGAGAGGAGAATAATTTGTAAACTATATCAAATCTTTTTGTCTATGAACCAAGATAGCTCTTTAAATATAAAGCAGAGATGGGAATCAGAATTAAACATGGGTATAACACATGATAGCTGGAAGGAATATGCAGAGAAGCAAACCTAGTGACAAATTCAAACACATGGAGGGAAATTAAATAGAAAGTAATCAGTAGATATTTTCAAATGCCAGAGATAGTGTCAAAGATGGGCCCAACACACACCAGTTTATGTTGGAGAAACTGTGGAGCACAAATTGGAAATTATACTCATATATTTTGGTTATGCCCTAAGTTACACGTCTTTTGGAAAGAGGTATTTGATGCACTTAACGAAGTGTTCCAGCAGAATAACCTACAAGAGCCTATGGTGGAACTACTGGGAGTAATGCCTGATGGTTTAGAGGGAAGGTCTAAGAAACATCTCCTAGGACTACTACTTACAGCAACCCTGAAGTGAAATACGATTAAATGGATGAAACCAGACGCCCCCACATATAACTTATGGATACAAAAGGTGAGGGATGTCTACCATATGGAGCAAATAACATATTTATTAAGACTTCAAAAATGTGTATTGGATCTACTAATACAGTGTGGTTTTTTTTTTCTCTTATCTTTTTTATTCTCTTCTCTCACTTTCCCCTTTCATTTGTTGTTCTCTGGTTTATAACATATCCCTTGCTTGTGTGGGTATTACTTTACTTTGGAGTGGATCTTTTTCGTTGATCGTCTGCTTACTATTTGAAAGTCAATGTGAAGAATGTATAGATACAGCAGGAAAAGGAAAAGTGCAGTTGTATGAAAATATATTGAAATATTGTTTAAAGCTAAATAAAAAATTAAGTTAAAAAAATTAAAAAAAAACAAGTCACATGGCAGTGGACCGTTCGTCCAGGCTGGTGGTCTGTGAGTAGGTTGACCCTGTGGTTCTGTCCATGGGTATGATGGTCCTCATAACCTGACACAGGTGGCACGGAGCCCTGCTCATCAGCTTCAGCAGGTGCCTCCTAAACTTCTCCCCCACAAACACGTACAGGATGGGATTGATGCAGCTGTGAGAGTAAGCGATGCTCTCCGTGGCCAGTAAAGCCAATCGGATGGCTTTGCTGCTGTTGCATTCCGTGTAGACGCCCATCAGCTCCAAAGCCTTGAAAAAGGACGCCACATTGTAGGGCACCCAACAGCAGACAAACACAGCTATGACAATGAGAACCAAACGGATGGCCAGCCTCTTTGAGGACTGTCCATACTGGAGCCTCCAAATTATCTTGGTATAACAGAAACCCATGATGACAGTTGGGATCAGTAAGCCAAGGACATTGATTTTGAACAGGGCGAAGATATTCCAGAAGTGCTGGTTGTCTGTGGTGTCTTCAGCAGTTCCGTTATAAAATGGGGCGCAGAACCAAGAATCACTGCCACCTGACATTTGTTGTTGAAGAAAGGCCGCATCGGGGAAAGATGCGAGGAACCCGCTTAACCATGTAAGGCTGGCAGCAATTACCCCAGCAGATCGTGTCCTTTTCCTCAGAGCATACACTGCATGCACTATAGCCAGGTAGCGGTCAATGCTCATCAGGGTGATGAAAAATATCCCACTGTAAAATCCAACATAGTAAGCACCAAGTACCACCTTGCACATGGCATCCCCAAAAACCCACTGGTGCCAGGCTTGGTGAGCTACGAAGGGGAGGGAGCACACCAAGAGCAGGTCGGCAAACGCCAGGTTGAGGAGGCACACGTCGGTCATGCTGCGGAGCTGCACTCCACAAAGGATAACCCAGAGGACCAGGGTATTTCCCAGAAGGCCCAGGATGAAGAAGATTGAGTAGAGAACTGGGAGAAAGTAAGCCCCAGGACGCTCATACATACATGGCCCCTCCAAGTCTTCTGTATACATGGCGTAGTCAAAGTAATTGTATTCTGTGATGGAGCTTAGAGAGAAACAAAGTAGCAATGGGGGGTGGGGTTATGATAAAATACAGTGTTATTGCCATACTACAGTCCACAAAGGCAAATGCAAAGATATAATTTAGTTATCTCAGCTATAGTTGTACGATTACTCACAGCAACATTTCCTATTGAAAATCTAAGCTTAACCTTACCCAAAATGAACTGTCTGTGGATGAGCTCTGATGGTATTTAAAACAGAAGTGATCATGGTTGCCATGATTAGATCTCTCTCATTAACTCACTCATTAGTACAGTGTGTGTGTGACTACTAGTTACACTGCTTGTAGTCCTGTTATTATTATTCAATGAAATGACTGAATTTAATAATTTGAAAAAAGCCAGCATTAAAAACGATTGGTGCCTATCAATTATACCACATAAATAAGCAAATACCCATAAAGTAGTTTTCCTGAAAACATTCATATGTTTAATGCAAATGAAATCTTCATTGACATCCAAATTCAGATCTACAATGTTACCACCTATGCACTTACCATAGATTGGAAAGGGAAACAGGGAATGAGGATGCTTCTTTGGGTGCTGAGCAAATACTTATCATCTATCACAAGTGACAGTTTGGATTTCTTTATGGTATTTATCTGCTATGAGTTGCATAGGTGGCTCATATTACAAAATACAGTGAATATTTACCCAGAGGCATATTGATTTTCTTTGCATGAACAAGTAACGTGTAATATACAGGCAATATTTACTGACATGACTTTTCATGTCAAACAAAAAAGAAGACATCTCACCTGGTAGTACTGTTGTGAGTATAGCTGGCGGTAGTATTCATCCTTGAATATGATGTGTTGGAATACAAGGTGAAAACAAAAGAGATAAGCAAAAACCACCCTCACGGTGGGTTAAGTGAGTCTGAGGGTTTGACTATGCTTGATGGTTGGACACTTCCTGAACCTATGCTTTCGCTTCATTTTATTTATGTTGTCAAGGCTGTGTGCAATAAGTTGGGTAACCACAATTTCACATCTGCAATTCTGTGTCAGAGTCATGCTGCAAACCCTGCAGGCCTCACCTCTGACCAGGCCTGAACGCATGCTAACATACAGCTGGAGGCAGGTTTTCGAACTCTGTTTGTAGGATTGTTGGGCTTGAGCCCTATTGTTTTTTGTGCTGGTTTAATATTAGGGGTCCAAGCAGCGATGCTGCTGGAAGCCTATTGTAGCTGTTAGGATTCTTCGTCTTATCCAAAGGAGTTGAATCAAGTGCAACTGGACTTGGTATATATCCGTGAAGACGTTTCGCCTCTCATCCAAGAGGCTTCCTCAGTTCGTGCCTTTCTGACTAGACCAAGCTAGTCTTAATGGCTGGTGATGAGACTCAGAATTTATCCTCTAGGACAGTGTTTCTCAAACCAGTCCTCAAGGACCCCCTATCCTGCAGATTTTCAATGTAACCCTGCATAGGTAGCCCTGCTTGTACTTACTCAACCAATGACCTCATAGCACTTAATTATGCAAGGTGTGAAAACTCTGACATTCATTGCTGATTGGTTGAATAACTACAAACAGGTACCTATTCAGGGTTGCAAAGAAAATCTGCAGGACAGGGGGTCCTTGAGGACTGGGTTGAGAAACACTGCTCTAGGAGTCGTTGTCAGAGCTATTGATATGCGTGGCTCTTTGTGATCCGATGTTTACCAACACCCGTCGCTAACAGAGCCATAGATATGAGTGGCTCTTTTGTGTACCGATGTTTGGCCGTGGCTGTCGTTATCGGAGCTATTGATATGCGTGGCTCTCCTGTGCTCCGATGTCCAGGCGGGCCCGTCGCCATCGGAGCTATTGATTTGCATTTGTTTAGCAGCGACAGTCGTTGGGGGTGTTAGTTTCGACTTCATTGTTCAGTGGTCATGAGAGTCATTGGAGCCGTTGGTGACCGACTGTTGTTCTTGGAGGCTAGGCTTCTTGAGTCTCCTGGGTAGAGATGAAAGGACGGTATTGTAAGTGGGAGATAGGTGGTGTTGCAGACCTCCTCCTCTGTTGAGGGATGGTTTTTCCAGTTTCGCATAGATGGTTTCCTTCATCCCTCTTTCAAACCATCTATCTTCCCTGTCCAAAATGTGTACGCTGCTGTCCTCGAAGGAGTGTGTCTTCTCCTTTAGGTGTAGATAGTCTGCTGAATCTTGTCCTGAGGAGTTTGGCCTTCTGTGTTGGGCCATCTGTTTGTGTAGTGGTTGTTTGGTTTCTCCTATGTATAGGTCAGTGCAATCCTCATTGCATTGTACAGCATATACCAGGTTGCTTTTTTGGGTGTGTGGTACACGGTCTTTGGGATGAACCAGTCTTTGTCGGAGTGTGTTGCTGTGTTTGAAGTATACCGGGATGCGGTGTTTGTTAAAAATTCTCCTGACTTTCTCGGAGACCCCAGAAACATACGGGATGACTATGTTATTCCTTCTGTTCCTTTTCTCCTCGTTGCTCACCCGGTTGGTCTTTTTGGAATGTGTTGCAGTTTTCACAAGGGTCCAACTGGGGTAGCCACAGGTTTTTAAAGCTCCCCCCAGGTGTTTGTGTTCTTCCCGTTGGGCCTGAGTGCTGCTGGGCACATTATCAGCTCTGTGTTGCAGAGTTCTGATGACGCCCAGTTTGTGTTCCAGAGGGTGGTGTGAGTCGAAAAGTAGATATTGGTTTGTGTGTGTAGCTTTCCTGTAAACCCCAATGTGGAGGCTCCTGTCTTCCCCAATGTGGACATCACAGTCCAAGAAGGGCAAACTGTTGTTCTTTACATCTTCCCTTGTGAACTTAATGTTCTTGTCCACTGAGTTGATGTGTTTGGTAAACGCTTGCACCTGTGTTTGGATTTTGACCCATGTGTCATCCACATATCTGAACCAGTGGCTCAGCGGTGTTCCTCTGAAGGAGATCAGGGCCCTGTGTTCTACCTCTTCCACATATAAGTTGGCCACAATGGGAGATACTGGTGAGCCCAATGCACAGCCGTGTTTCTGTCTGTAAAACTGGCCCCTGAATTGGAAATATGTAGCGTTCAGGCAAAGGTCCAGTAGTTGGCAAATCTGATCTGGGCTGAGGTTGGTCCTATTGTGGAGGGTGTCGTCCCGTAGCAAACATTGCCTCACAGTTTCCAAAGCCTCCATGGTTGGGATGCAGGTGAATAATCAGGTCACGTCGTAGGATCCGTCGTAGGATCCCAACTGCGTTGCCCAAATACAAAGGAAGAGTGAATAAAATGACTGTTTTCGATAAATCTTCTGATTTTTTTATTTTATTTTTTTTAGTTTGTTGATATATCAGATTCATTGTTTGTCCTACCAACAATCCAAAAACCAAGATATACAATTTACTAATTAGACAAGGAAAAGCAAAAAAAAAAAAATCATATTTGAGAAGCTTGAAGCACAAAAAAATTATATGAAAATGTACTTACGTGATTAATCAGTTATCAAGTTAGTGGCTGATTAATTTCACTGGACAACACATTTTGTCAAACGTTTTGCTTACTGAAAAAAATAGCGATATGATGGGCAATCAAGCTGAACACAAAAATAATTTCAGATTTGCTGTATCGCGTAGGTTTTCGGACAAACATTAAAATAACTTTTATTTAATTTAACATGTTTAATAGTATAATGATGCTGACACATCGTGTTAGTTCGACTGAGCTTAAAAGGTTTTGCACCCGATTTTCATTTGTACTCAGCATCTGGTGCCTCTCGTGTCAGTGTCGGGCCAGCATCGATGGACCCCAGTTGCCCTGATACTGCTTTTCCATGGTCACAATGTCCTGGTGAAACCTTTCACCATGTCCATCATTGACTGCACCAAGATCAGCAGAGAAGAAGTCCAAGTGTGAATGCAGATGAAAGAACTAAAATCGAGCAGTCATCTCTGTCTGCAATCAGCAGTAGGCCATTAGTGATCTTAACTAGAGCATCTTGGGCATCCGGGTAGCGTAGGGGTCTACTCCGTTGCCTACCAACACGGGGATCGCCGGATCGAATCCCCACGTTACCTCTGGCTTGTTCGGGTGTCCCTACAGACACAATTGGCTGTGTCTGCAAGTGGGAGGCTTGATGTGGGTATGTGTCCTGGTCGCTGCATTAGCGCCTCCTCTGGTCGGTCGAGGCGCCCGTTTGGGAGGGAGGGGTAACTGGGGGAATAGCATAATCCACCAGGCGAATCTCCTCACTGTCAGGTGAAAAGCAGCGGCTGATGACTCCATATGTATCGCAGGAGGCATGTGGTAGTCTGCAGCCCTCCCCGGATCGGTAGAGGGGTTGGAGAAGCGACCGAGATGGCTCGGAAGAGTGGGGTAATTGGCTGGATACAATTGGGAAGAAAGCGGGGAAATTTCTCCAAAAAAAAAACTAGAGCTGTCTTAGTACTATGAAGTGCTCTAAAACCAGACTGGAAACTATTAAAAACAGTATTGCTGTTAATACAAGTAATCGAATGAGAAGAAATTACTCTCTCCAGAACCTTAGATAGAAGACAATTTGGAGATTGGTCTGTAGTTACTTAGGGACATGGGATCTAAATTAGGTTTTGTCAGCAATGGGTGAACAATGGCATGCTTAAAACGGTCTGGAAAAGAACCAGAGGCCAGACAATTATTAATAATTTGCAGAATACCGGGGCTGATAGCTGAAAATACCTCCTTGAGCGGCATAGTGGAATTGATGTCTAAGATAGGGGAGGAAGAGTTCATGCTGGAGACTATACTCTCTAACACTGAAATTGCAATTGGTTGAAACTGGGTAAAAGAGGTAGAATTGATACGGGGAATGAAACGAATGTAAGAGCCTGGCTGGATTTGGGACCTAATATTCTCCACCTTATTTACAAAATGAGTGAGAAATTTCTCGGGCAACTCAACCTCAGGTTCAAAAAGAGAAGTGGAGGGACCATTAATAACAGAATTGATTACTCTAAAGAGAACTTTAGCATCGTGGTTATTTCTTGATATTAGTTCAGCGAAGTGTGCTGATCTCTCATCCTTAACTGCCTTCTGGTAAATGAACATTTGTTTTTTTTTCAGGGTGTTATGTCATTCTGATTTTCTATGGCGCCTTCTAAGGGCACGAGTTTGATCATTCAGCTAGGGGAGGTTATTTGATTTTTGTTTCCTACTTGTAAATGGTGCAATTCGGTCGAGGATGGATAGGCACTGATCATATAATGAATTCAACAGTGCATCTGGATTGAAGGAGGATAAAAAGAGATTAAAGGATGATGAATTAAAAGCATCACAGAATTTAATTGCAGAGCCAGCATTGAGAATTTATCAAGCATCAATTGCTCTAAAGCTGCTCTGTGACTGCTGACTTACTTAAAAAAAAATCCCATCTAAAATGAGTGGTGATGTTGGCTCAGGTTCTTAAGCAAAAAGCATCATCATGTTTTTCCTTTTAATGCGTGGTTGTTTTGTTGTTTTTAATTTCGCTTTTAAGATAAGGCACTTAGTGCTGAGTACTGAATATTTGCATGTACACTACCGTTCAAAAGTTTGGGATCACCCAAACAATTTTGTGTTTTCCATGAAAAGTCACACTTATTCACCACCATATGTTGTGAAATGAATAGAAAATAGAGTCAAGACATTGACAAGGTTAGAAATAATGATTTGTATTTGAAATAAGATTTTTTTTACATCAAACTGTGCTTTCGTCAAAGAATCCTCCATTTGCAGCAATTACAGCATTGCAGACCTTTGGCATTCTAGCTGTTAATTTGTTGAGGTAATCTGGAGAAATTGCACCCCACGCTTCCAGAAGCAGCTCCCACAAGTTGGATTGGTTGGATGGGCACTTCTTGCGTACCATACGGTCAAGCTGCTCCCACAACAGCTCAATGGGGTTCAGATCTGGTGACTGCGCTGGCCACTCCATTACCGATAGAATACCAGCTGCCTGCTTCTGCTCTAAATAGTTCTTGCACAATTTGGAGGTGTGTTTAGGGTCATTGTCCTGTTGTAGGATGAAATTGGCTCCAATCAAGCGCTGTCCACTGGGTATGGCATGGCGTTGCAAAATAGAGTGATAGCCTTCCTTATTCAGAATCCCTTTTACCCTGTACAAATCTCCCACCTTACCAGCACCAAAGCAACCCCAGACCATCACATTACCTCCACCATGCTTAACAGATGGCGTCAGGCATTCTTCCAGCATCTTTTCATTTGTTCTGCGTCTCACAAACGTTCTTCTTTGTGATCCAAACACCTCAAACTTGGATTCATCCGTCCACAACACTTTTTTCCAGTCTTCCTCTGTCCAATGTCTGTGTTCTTTTGCCCATCTTAATCTTTTTCTTTTATTGGTCAGTCTCAGATATGGCTTTTTCTTTGCCACTCTGCCCTGAAGCCCAGAATCCCGCAGCCGCCTCTTCACTGTAGATGTTGACACTGGTGTTTTGCGGGTACTATTTAATGAAGATGCCAGTTGGGGACCTGTGAGGCGTCTGTTTCTCAAACTAGAGACTCTAATGTACTTATCTTCTTGCTCAGTTGTGCAACGCGGCCTCCCACTTCTTTTTCTACTCTGGTTAGAGCCTGTTTGTGCTGTCCTCTGAAGGGAGTAGTACACACCGGTGTAGGAAATCTTCAATTTCTTAGCAATTTCTCGCATGGAATAGCCTTCATTTCTAAGAACAAGAATAGACTGTCAAGTTTCAGATGAAAGTTCTCTTTTTCTGGCCATTTTGAGCGTTTAATTGACCCCACAAATGTGATGCTCCAGAAACTCAATCTGCTCAAAGGAAGGTCAGTTTTGTAGCTTCTGTAACGAGCTAAACTGTTTTCAGATGTGTGAACATGATTGCACAAAGGTTTTCTAATCATCAATTAGCCTTCTGAGCCAATGAGCAAACACATTGTACCATTAGAACACTGGAGTGATAGTTGCTTGAAATGGGCCTCTATACACCTATGTAGATATTGCACCAAAAACCAGACATTTGCAGCTAGAATAGTCATTTACCACATTAGCAATGTATAGAGTGTATTTCTTTAAAGTTAAGACTAGTTTAAAGTTATCTTCATTGAACAGTACAGTGCTTTTCCTTCAAAAATATGGACATTTCAATGTGATCCCAAACTTTTGAACGGTAGTGTAAATGTGCTAAAAAATAGTTTTAGATGTCAAAGTACCAAAAGTTCTGGGACATTGATGCTGTATTGTTTGTATTTTTGTTGCATTTTTCCTTCTTATTGAAGTCTTCTTGAGCTTTTGTGGTTCCCCAACATGGATTTTGATGGGTATTCTGTTTGTTGTTTGTTGAACTGATCCATAATTTTATCTATAAATGTAAAAATGTCTTGAGATTACTTCCCCACAGCACCTAAAAAGCAAAAGGTTTTATTTTATAGCTATATAAATCCAAGAAAAACAAGTAATTCTTAGTATTTGTGAATCTGTAACAATCAAATATATTTTTACTTGATAAAGAAGTTAAATGAATATTCCACTATAAAATTTGTAATCGTGGATTTATGTGTTGGCGGGGAAATGACTCATCTGGAGCAGACGAGTGTGCCAGCAAAAGTACATCAAAAGTACATAAAAGTCCATCCATCCATCCATTATCCAAACCGCTTATCCTGCTCTCAGGGTCGTGGGGATGCTGGAGCCTATCCCAGCAGTCACTGGGTGGCAGGTAGGGAGACATCCTGGACAGGCCACCAGGCCATCACAGGGCCTACATAAAAGTCATCAAATACATTTGAAATGTTAAAGTAATTTCAGTGCCACTTTTATTATTTTGTGTAATTTGTTATTGCTTTTTAATAATGTTTATTAATTTGATATTTAATTATTGTGTTCATTAAATTCTCAACGTATTACAGAAAAAAGAACTGAATAAGTTATCCTCGAATTAAATTTGATTTGTTTTTGTAATCTTTTGGTTTGGTAGTAGTTCTAGAAGTGGTAGTGTCAGCAGTAGCAATAACAAACACCCAAATAAAATGAAGTTCCTTGAGGAACATCAGACAGTTATGCAATGGTGTTTTGAAGCACCCAAAGTGGTTCCCGACCATGCTGGAAATGAGGGTTCCTCAAAAATCTTCATAAACTACCCCAAGTTCCGCACATAACTTTTGTGCTTAAAAGGATTCGTGGAGACTCCTACAAAGGTTGGCAAACTGAGGAACCTAAAAGGAGTCTTGATGTCTCAATAATCCAGGTAAGGAAATCCCAGAAAGATGAATCAGTTCATCTGGACGCAACGTTTAGTGGGGGAAACGTTTCATCAGTGATTTTAAGAGACTTCCTCAGTCTCAGCTGACTGCAGGTATCCTCAACCTTATACATAGCATAGTTGCACAACCGAAACCGGCACAGTTTTGTATCAAAACCAAAACCAGCCATCGGTTTCATATGGAAATTACTGTGACCATTAATTAGAGTTAAAATGGCCATGTGTACTATTCACAGAGGATTGGGGAATAGTTGTAATCCCAGCATTGTAAAATAGTGACAGATGTACTCTTAACCCCCCCCCCCCGGTTCAGGGATGGTCATACTCTCTTCACATAGATGGCTGCCTATTTGGCTCCCTATTCAAACCAGCGTTCCTTTCTCAAGGATATGCACATCCTCATCCTTGAAAAAGACGAAGTCTCCTGACAAAGTCACTTGGAAGAGTGATGAAATGTTTCTCCCACTAAAAGTTTAGTCCGTATGAACTGATTCAACTTTCTGGCATTTCTTATTATTTATTACTGGATTATTGAGCATGCATCATTTTGGTGAGGATTGCCTTAAACTTTTGAGTACAAGCAAATAGCGTGTAAAATGGCGGATGAACCACCTGAGATTCAGCCTCGGGTGCAGACAGAGCGGGATTACACCTAAGAGCCTGCAAATGAAATCTTCTGTCAAGGGCCACCGAGCTAGCAAGATCCTCCAGAAGGCAAAGAGCCAGCTGTTGAACAAATGAGTGAGACAAATTAATTTTACCATCGACACTTATGCCTTGAAAGCCAAAGAGTAGCATATTCACGTCGTGTCTAGATGAGTGCACTCTCCAATATGTGATTCAGTTCATGGAGAAGGCTCGTCTAGTACAACATGGAAAGTTGAAAACTAGGCAGCAAAAGAAGTTCAACCTACTTGCTGCATGCCAGAGACATCTGCAGACAACGGACAGCGCCCTCAATGGCCGACACTGTGACGGACGCCAGACACACACTGCTGATGTGGACAAGTAAGTGAAGAATCTGCCTGATAGACATCTTTGCTAAGGGGTTGAATTTTGCTGTCACGCCGAGGCAAATCCTGCTAGTGGAACTGATGAGAGCCATGGAATCGGAGATCCGCAACAACAACATCATGGACCCGGAAGCGGAGCAACTGTGGACGAAAGCTTCAGCCTGCCTCAGCAAAATGAAGCCGCCAGCCAACGTCAGCTGAGAAGAGAGGCTTGCACTCATGACTTTCAGTAAGGACAATAACATCAACATCCATCCAATGGACAAAGGTACATGCACTGTTTAATTAAACCAGACAGGCTATCATGAGAAAGTTATGATGGTATTTAGTGACATAAATACTTGTGACCCCCCCGAAACGAGATCCAGATAATGGTTTCAAGAGAAAGGTGGCAGATTGTCTGAAGCTATTAGAACAGGACAATGCTATTGACAGAATGTTTTAACCATATAGATTATACCCGGGAGAAGCTACGTCTAGTCTGTATGGTTTACCTACAATACATAAACAGGATATGCCATTATGGCATACTGTTAGTATGATTAACTCAGTGACCTATACAATCTCTAAGTTTCTGGCATCTATTCGTAACCCATTGGTAGGCAGTACTGAACATCACATTCAGAACACTGGATTTTATGGATAAGGTGAGGGACATCATTATGGACGCGGATGAAATAATAGTGTCGTGATGTTACATCCTTCTTCATGTGTGTTTCTGTTTCTGAAGCAGTGGAGATAGTCCGCATGGAATTAGAGGATGTCCCCACCCTTAGCGCCCCAAGGATTGGATTCCCCAGCACAAACAAAGCAATATATTGTACACTGTTAAGTGATGGGAGGATTGCCATGAATTGTATCTCAGGGAGAGTGCTACCTCATTAGGCCAGTATTCCGTGGTCTACCTACTGATATAATATCGATATATTGCCCGGCCCTACCTTCAGTATCCTTTCATTTTTGCAGTTACTGTAAATGTTGGTGACATGTTGGTATCTAACATGTGACGCCTCATAAGGTTCAATTGATAAGCAGCTTTGTATTTTCCTAGCAAGTATGTAATAGTCACTAATGCCTTTAAATTAGGCCCTATTAACTGAAATAAAAGAACTAGTGTTTATCGAATTGTTACTAGTGAAAGAGAAAAGTGATTAGTCACAATCAAATGAGTAAGTAGTGCTTACTGTAATAGAACTAATGATTTTACAATAGAGACTAGTGACAGAATACTGACTAGTGTTAAAAGAAAAAGTATTGTGTGTGTGTGCGTGTGTGCGTGCGTGCGTGCATGTGTGTGTGTGTGCGTGTGTAAATACCACAGTTTCCTATAATGACTCAATTTAAATGAACTGCCTGCAGCTTTCTTTTCACTTGCATTCATCATTTCCTGAACATGTACCTTGTCTTTACTGTCAATACATACAGGGTATTGTGTAACATCATATAATCGTGTAACATTATATAATGCCTGTCAATACACACAGGACATTGTGTAACATCATATTATCGTGTAACATCATATAATACCTGTCAATATACACAGGGCATTTTGTAACATCATCCATTATCTGAACTGCTTATCTTGCTCTCAGGGTTGCGGGGAAGCTGGAGCCTATTCCAGCAGTCATTGGGTGGCAGGCGGGGAGACACCCTGGACAGGCCACCAGGCTGTCACAGGACACACACTTGCTTGCTGGTTGTCCATCGTGCCCGATGATGACCATCTTCTTCTATTTGTGGGTCCTTTGAGGACTCAGATAGCAGAAGATACCTGTGCAGAGATGGTTTTTAAAGTGGCATGGGGGGTGCGCTTCTCCCAACGCCACATGACTTGATTGTAGAGGAGATGGTTCCGATGGCAAGGGGGATCCCTAGACGACCGGCACCTCCACACAACTGCAGGGGGCTGCCGGAAATCCAGTTTTTCGGAAACCGCCTCGAAGCGTGCCGCCACAGCTTGCTTTTCTGTTGGGGTGAGCTCCCTTAGCCTTATGTCTTCCAGACTCACCCACAAGGCAGCGGGGCAGTGGTTGATAGGTGCCAGGGCGTGTCCACCAGGGTGGGCCTGCACACCATATCTCTGGGGCCCACTGCTGCTCTGAGATCCCCTGCCAAGTTAGCCTGGGGCTGCAAGACCCCAGTTACCATGTGTGGCCACGGGGAGGCCTGGCAGGAGTCTTGGTGAAGGAGAGGCTATGTACTGGCAAGGGAAGGCTTACACGCTAGCATGCTTCCCTATTCGCCACAAAGGCTAGCCAGCGGCAGCAAGCTAAGGGCAGGAAGGACACAAGCGGGTTGGAAGAACACATGCACCTTCCCTCCAACTACACACTGCTGCACTAGACGCATCACAACACCCTGTGTGTATGTACACACACACACACACACACACACACACACAAACACACACACATTCATACCTAGGGACAATTTAGTATGGCCAATTCACCTGACTTACATGTCATTGGATTGTGGGAGGAAACCGGAGCCCCCGGAGGAAACCCACACAAACACGGGGAAAACATGCAAACTCCACAGAGGACAACCTGGGATGACCCACCAAGGTTGGACCTCCCCGGGCCTCGAACCCAGGACCTTCTTGCTGTGAGGCGACTGCGCTAACCACTGCGACACCGTGCTGCCTGTGTAACATAATACATTATAAGATAATGTATTATATGATGTTACACAATCATTTGCCTCACTAGTCACTATTTAAGATAGTACTACTTGTTAATCCAGCTCCACTAGTCATTATATATTAGATACATCATCAGTTCATCAATGACTAGCTGCTATTCTGATTTTCACTTGTCACAATTGCATTGTTACAAGTTGCTATTCAGTATTGTCAGCTAGCTTTTTGACCACTCACAGGTGAAATGAATAACATTGATCATCTCCAAACAAGGGCACATGTTAAGGTCTGGGTAGGTTAGATGGTAAGCGTACAATCCGTCATGTTGGCAGTGTCTGACAGGAACTCCGATTTATACAAAGTAGAGTAAAAAGATTTGAACATTTCATTAATCTTTACTGGGTCAGAAATCTATCGGAGGAATCCACATTTTGTGGAATTAACGCAGTCACAGCTCTTTTCTGTCCTGGCCCCACAGTGGTGGAATGAACTCCCCACTGATGTCAGGACAGCGGAGTCGCTGCCCATCTTTCGGCGCAGGTTGAAAACTCACCTCTTTAAGAACTACTACCCTGTTACTTGTTCTTAGCACTTATTGTATTCACTCATTAAAAAAAAAATCTCTTTCTTGCACTTTTACTTTAGCATTGGTTTTGCTCTTAGATGCTTGTTTAGATGTACTTATGACCTCTGATGACTAGTAGTTCTCCTGATTTCCTACGTTAAATGCACTTTGGATAAAAGCGTCAGCTAAATGACTGAAATGTAATGTAATGTAAATAAACATAATATAAGGACGGTTCACCTTTAAGAAAGTTGGTATTAAAAATATCATATAAACTTAGCACAAAAAGTAAGGAAATTTGTGTTTGGTAGATTATTTTTTTGTTGTAACAATGCTTCTTGGCAATAAATCTTATATCAGGCACCTGATTGTCAGCACCCGGGGTACCAGAACCTCAAAACAAGAGTCAATAGCAACAGCAAAATAAGCTGTTTGGCATTGGCAGAGAAGATTTGGCAAATTTTTCATGGGCCCAACTCACATACTCAGCTCTGCTGCTCATCCCACAAATGCATGTTCCTTACAAATGTGGCACCATTTAAAAGGGAAATAAACAGGCTTTCTAACGGTATAAGATTTATTGCCAAGAAGCATTGCTACAACAAAGAAATAATCTACCAAACACACATTTCCTTACTTTTTGTATATACATATATATATGTATACCCACATTTTATGTTACAGCCTTATTCCAAAATGGATTAAATTCCTTTTTTTTCCTCATCAATCTACACACAATACCCCATAATGACAAAGTCAAAAAGGTTCTGTAGAAATTTTTGCAAATTTATTAAAAATAGAAAACTGAAATATTGCATGTACATAAGTATTCACACCCTTTACTCAGTACTTGGTTGAGGCACCCTTGGCAGCGATTACAGCTGCAAGTCTTCTTGGGTATGAAGCTACAAGCTTGGCACACCTATATTTGGGGTATTTCTCCCATTCTTCTCGAGCTCTGTAAGGTTAGATGGGGAGCGTCGCTGCACAGCTATTTTCAGGTCTTTCCAGAGACGTTCAATGGGGTTTAAGTCTGGGCTCTGGCTGGGCCACTCAAGGACATTCACAGACTTGTCCGGAAGCCACTCCTTCATTGTCTTAGGGTTGTTGTCGTGTTGAAAGGTAAACCTTCACCCCAGTCAGGTCCTGAGCAGGAATTCATCAAGGATCTCTCTGTACTTTGCTCCATTCATCTTTCCCTCGATCCTGACTAGTCTCCCAGTTCCTGCCGCTGAAAAACACCCCCACAGCATGATGCTGCCACCACCATGCTTCACTGTAGGGATGGTATTAGCAAGGTGATGAGAGGTGCCTGGTTTCATCCAGACGTGACGTTTGGCATTCAGGCCAAAGAGTTCAATCTTGGTTTCATCAGACCAGAGAATCTTGTTTCTCATAGTCTGAGAGTCCTTTAGGTGCTCTCTGGCAAACTCCAAGTGGGCTGTCATGTGCCTTTTACTGAGCAGAGGCTTCCGTATGGCCACTCTACCATAAAGGCCTGATTCGTGGAGTGCTGCAGAGATGGTTTTCCTTCTGGAAGGTTCTCCCATCTCCACAAAGGAACGCTGGAGCTCTGTCAGAGTGACCATCGGGTTCTTGGTCACCTCCCTGACCAAGGCCCTTCTCCCCCAATTGCTCAGTTTGGCTGGGCGGCCAGCTCTAGGAAGAGCCCTGGTGGATCCAAACTTCTTCCATTTACAAATGATGGAGACCACTATGCTCTTCGGGACCTTCAAAGCTGTAGAAAATGTTTGTACCCTTCCCCAGATCTGTGCCTCGATACAATCCTGTCTCGGATGTCCACAGACAATTCCTTTTGACTTCATGGCTTGGTTTCTGCTCTGACATGCACTGTCAACAGTGGGACCTTATATAGACAGGTGTGTGACTTTCCAAATCATGTCCAATCAATTGAATTTACTACAGGTGGACTCCAATCAAGATGTAGAAACATCTCAAGGATGATCAGTGGAAACAATATGAACCTGAGCTCAATTTTGAGTATCATAGCAAAGGGTGTGAATACTTATGTACATGCAATATTTCAGTTTTTTATTTTTAATAAATTTGCAAAAATTTCTACAAAACCTTTTTCACTTTGTCATTATAGGGTATGTAGATTGATGAGAAAAAAGGAATTTAATCCATTTTGGAATAAGGCTGTAACATAACAAAATGTGGGGAAAGTGAAGGGGTGTGAATACTTTCCAGATGCACTGTATATATATAGTTACAGCCCTAGTGCCCTTTTTTGTGCTGCATAATATTTCTTCACCTCATGAAATGCTAATCTGCATGTTCCTCAAGCTTCACATGTCAGTACCCCTCCTACCCATCCTAAACCTAAACTGGAGAAACTGTTAGGGTTTGTGGGAGACCCCAAGTGCACGACACCAGGCAGAGATAGAGTTCGCCTAAACTGGCGTACTTTATTAATAGTTTCAGATGAGAAAAAGAGAACAAATCTCTCTGACCAAGGCACTCCGTGTAATTAAAATGTCTTTAATGAAGCTTAGACATATCCAAAAAAGACCTAAAAATGCCCACGCGTAGCAGCTTGGGCCTTCTTCAGGGCATAGTGAGACAAAACAGGAGTGAATGGTTTTTGTGCAGGCACAGAGCACAGGTGGTAGTTGCTTGATTGGATCTGAAGCAGCCAATTGCTAAGACCCAACCCTGTCACGTGTCAAACACAGTTCTTTGTAAAAAGAAAACAAAAACACAGATTAAGTGTACACACACCCACAACTATAGCACAATAAAGGTACATGTTCACAGTGACTCGGAAAGACAGTAGACTATAAATTAGACATTTTTATAAAAAAGGCCTATAGTCTATCTCCTCGTTCAAACCTGGATATTCCATTGCCTTATAATTCCATATCCAAAAAGTTTCCTGCTGCAGCAACTTTTTCAATCTATCCCCCCCACGTACAGATTTCTTTATCATCTCAATACCCTGGACTCTTAAGGATGAAGGGTCGCTATGGTGTATTTCTCTATAGTGTTTGGCCATTGGATAATCTTCATTGTTGATCCTTATTGCATATTTGTGTTCAGAAAAACGTTCTTTTAATTTCCTCTTTGTCCTACCTACGTAAAAGCACCCTCATGGGCACTGTAGGCAATATACAACAAACTCAGAATTACAATTAATAAAGCCATTGGTTTTGTATTCTTTTTGGGTTTTCAGGTCAAGGAATGTCTTGCACTGAATGACACCCACACAGTGTTTACATGACCTGCACTTATAAGTTCCCCAAAGGTCTTTATGCAACCATGCTTTTTCTTTTGAGCCTGGCAGGTAACTCCTGACAAGTTTGTCTTTTATAGAAGGTGCTTTTCTGAACACTGTCAAAGGGGGATTTGGGAAAATTTCCTTTAGAAGTGGATCACTATTAATAATTTTCCAATTGGACCTGGTTATTTGTTTCATCCTGGAGGCACAGCGGCTGTATTGTGTGATGAAGCATGGTCTGGGATTTTTTTTAACCATATTAGTTTTTTTATTTTTCGTTAAGAGGTCAGACCGATTTTGGTACTGGGCTTTTTTACTGCATCATCAATCAAAATTGGGGAATAACCCCTTTCACAAAATCTCAATTTCATGTCTTTGGCCTGTTTTTCAAAATCTGAATCATTGCTGCAAATGCGTTTCAAACACTGAAACTGTCCAAAGGGAATGTTGTCTTTAAGTCCCTTGGCATGGAAACTGTCAGATCTGAGTAAAGTGTTCCTGTCTGTACTCTTTCTATATATTGTGGTTTGTAGAGAGCCACTCCCATCAATAGAAATCGATAAGTCTGGAAAGTTTACAGACATTTTGGAATAGTCAATTGACAACTTAATGTTAGAATTTGTCGCATTGATATAACCATGGAATTGTAAGAGTTCACCCTCACTTCCTGACCAAATTAAAAGGATGTCATCAATAAAGCGACCCCAAAATACAATCTTATCACAAAAACGATTATTTAATTGGTTGTATATGAATGTTTCTTCCCAGTGACCCAAGAAAAGGTTTGAATAATTCGGTGCAAAACATGCACCCATAGCTGTGCCTTTAAGCTGTCTGTAAAAAGAGTCCTGGAAAAGAAAGACATTATTGTGTAAAGTCCATTCTGTCAGAGTGAGTAAAAATTGGTTAGGTGGTACGCTATCAGACCGGAATGAAAAATAATGCTGTAAAGCTAACAGGCCATCCTGGTGGTCAATATTAGTATAAAGAGAGGCTACATCCAAGGTCACCATGAAACAGTCAGTAGCATTGTTAATATTCATCAGTTTGCATAAAACATCAGTGGTATCCTCAATGAAAGACGGGAGATCCCCACTAAAGGTTTTATAAAAAAGTCCACAAACTGGGAACACGGCTCTGTCAATGATCCATTGCCTGAGATGATTGGTCTCCCCTCGGGGTGCTCCAGATTCTTGTGGATCTTAGGCAACATGTAAAAACATGGCATTTGTGGATTCTCATTCATCAGAAATGCAAATTCATTGTCTGAGATCCAATTCTGGTCTTTACCATGAGATAAAATGGCCCTTAGCTCAGTTTTCATTGCCTCAATTGGGTTTCTTTTCAGTTGTTCATAGTAGACACTATTGCCCAATTGTCTTTGAGCTTCAGTGATATAGTAACTTTTATCCATTACCACCACGGCACCGCCTTTATCAGCAGGCTTAATAATAATTTGTTCATTTTTTGTCAAAGATTCAAGTGCTTCTCTCTCATTTCTGGTAAGGTTGTCTTTCACTTTTTTCTGTCTATTACAAAACATTTCATCCATATCATGTGAGACTTTTTTGGTAAAAGCAATCAAAGTGGGATTGGTGCACACTGGCATGAAATTAGACTTAGGTTTAAAGAGTGTCTTAGCACCACAAGTGGAATTAGAGTTCACATTAGGTGTACTGTTTAAGTGTTTATTATTTTGATGGTACCACACTTTTAAATGAAGATTCCTATAGAATCTAAAAAGGTCCACTTTTGTTTTAAATTCACCAGCATTTTTTGTGATTGAATACACTTTTCCAGACGTTTTGTGTGCCCTTATTAACAAGTAGTGGTTATCGCCATCAGCCAACTACTTAATACAGAAAAAAATTACTCCCTTTCAGGAACTGTTGCTGCATAATGGAGCGCAGTTTGAATTCGCGAAAAACAAACACGGTTTGCATTGGAGGTGGTCAAAGATCTCAAATCCTCAATTAATTTTAATAGCGAGTAGGCTCGTGGGCGTGCCTAGCGCAAGCATGGACGCCTGGCCAATCCTAGCGCTTGGACGCCTGGCCAATCCTAGCGCTTGGACGCCTGGCCAATCCTAGCGCTTGGACGCCTGGCCAATCCTAGCGCTTGAATGCTACACAGGGCGCGTCTTGCCCAGAAAAGCAGCGGGTTTAATAATAACGCGTCTTGGACAGTTACGTATGTTTGTTGATTGTGACGTCTCCCAGCCACAATTTTCTTGGTATTACCAGTGGTGTAGAAATAGCTAACACAGAGACAGGTAGCAGCAAATAAAATCACTTTTTTAAAAGTAGCCATGGAGAAGCATAAAAAGGCAGAAAGGATACCATACCGAGACAAACTTAGCAAGGATGCCAGGGACCGTTATTTGGAGAAATTGTCGTCAATTAACAACATTGAGCCATACGACCTGCCTGCAAAATGGTGGAGTGCTGACCCCGCATTGCTGCCTCCAACCTCGTACCGTGATATCACCAACTATCTTGTTTACGGTATAAGTGCTTATACTTGTGAACAGTTCCGAAATTACAAATTCCTTGAGGCCCACGGACATTTCACCAGTGGCTGGGTGCAGGAATTGTTTATATTTCGACCGGATCACTGCGACAACACAGTCCTGACAGCAAAGGTAAGCTAACGTTAGCTCTAAATCAAGGAAACTTGTGCTTAGCATAGTAGCCTTAACTTCCATTTTCTTCCCGTTAAAAGTGAGATATTACAAACGTATTATACATTTAGAGTGTTTCAAGGGCGAAACTTTAGGGAGGGAGGGTCATTATCTTACTTTTTGAGAAGATTTTTTTTTGGTTCGTTAGGGGTTGCCGAGGACCACGTTCACTAGCTAGCTAACGTTACCGGCTAGCTAACTTGCCTTTTAAAATAAGGTCCGCTACCATTAGCTTGCATTAACTTCGTCTACCAGATGGCTAGCATTTTCGATGATTGAGGTAACGTTAGCTAGCTATTTGTGCAAAATGGCTAGCACAACCACCAAGTTGGGATTTTCAGACTAAAAAGTGGGGGGAGAAGGGGGACGCACAGGAAATTATGCCCATGGCTGTAATAATGATGATATAGTCGTGTTCTATTATCTTCGGGGACTGATTATGTTATGTTTTGTTTATTTTGAACATGGACAAATGTCAAACAGAAGGTAAAAACGAGTTAATCCTGTTGTCCCCTGTCTTGTCTACGGGCCTTGCACTCGCAACACCTGAGTGACGCAGAATTCAAGCCACGGGCCATCTTCAACTCAGCCGGGGCTATAACATCAGGTCACTGCACATGTATGGCTTGCATAGCCGAGACATGCACGCATGTGGCAGCTATGCTGTTGAAGTTGGAGGCGGTAGTCAGATGCAGGGGGGGCCAAAGCAGTGACTGGCCAACCTGCATACTGGATGATACCGAACATCATCACAAAGGTGGGAGCAGAGGCAGGACACGGAATTGACTTCACCTCTGCCAAAGCGAAAAAGTCTTTGAGTAGACTCCTGGATGGTGAGGTAGAGAGCACGCCTGCTCTAAGGGCTTCATCAAACACCTGCAAGTTCAGCATTGCTATACAGGAACACACACACACACACACACAAACATATATTGTAACGTTCACGAATAAGTAGACACGTTGGCCCTTCCTTGGCTAACGAGTCGGACCCTTTAGTCGACTGGTTAACGTTGTCGCTTGCGGTGTGAGAGCCACGGGTTCGCTTCCCGGATGCGGTGTCCCGTGCTACCCCCCGAATTCGCTACATTGGTGTCAGAAGTGGGATGGTGAGACCGTGAGGTGATCGGAAGCGTGTGCGCCCTGAGGCGTGAGGGAGCTGATATGCGGGGGCGCGCTACCAAAAAAAGGGGGGTAGTGTAACGTGCACGAATAAGTAGACACGTTGGCCCTTGGTTAACGGGCCGGACCCTTTAGTCGACTGGTTAACGTTGTCACTTGCGGTGTGGGAGACACGGGTCCGCGTCCCGGCTGTGGCGATGGTTCCCGGGCTGCCCCCCGAATTTGCTACATTATAGTAGTGTTTAATTTTTAGTGACGTGCCTAATCACCTCAGATAATATTTTTTTTCATTGTGGGTTCTATTTAGCTGTTCGAACTAGCGCTTACTTTAATAGAATTAGTAATTAATTTTTAGCAACTAGTGGTAGACTGTCAGACCTCGACAGAGTGAGAGAACGCTGGCGTGTATGTTGCCGCTTCTCAATCTGAACCACTTGGTGCTTTTCATTGCACGTAGGATCTGTTGTGGATTGTTGACTGTCTGCCAAATACTGCCACATACTATTTTATCCCAATAATTTTTAGTTTTTGTGTTGCCAACAGCTGATCGTTTTACGCCTGCAGCTTGTTTACTCACCTACTCTGCTGACCAGCTGTTAGCCTACTAGCATGCTAGCGATCCACCGGCATATTGAATGCCCTTTTACAGTTTGCTCTTATGTCGCCCCCGCTTGTCCACAGGGCCCCCCGATGTAAGTTTTTTTACTCTGATCATGCTATTCCATCTGTGCTATCTCACTGGTGTTGCACTGTGACGTCAATGTCATCACAACAAAACTACTTGTTCAGTCTGGCAATCTGAAGCCCCTGGTTTGTGTTGACAGTGTCCCTCCTACAGCGCCTGCCTTCCTTGTACCGAGTCAGCAGGGTATCCCTTGTGGTGGCCAGTGATACAGAGAACTTGCAAAAAAACTCAATGAGACGAGGATCCTTCAAAATAAGACTTTTATTGACGAATCAACAAAGTCTGAGTCAGGTCTGCAGAGTGACTGAAAATCAGACAAAAGCCTCTCTGTCTTTATACAATTAACAAATCTAGTGAACAATCTACTTGCGTCAGTCAATGTCCTGCTGTTAATCAGGGTTCTTGTTGATCATGACATGTTGGCGGAGCAGGAGCCTCTCTATCGATGCAAGGATGACGTTAGGATGTCTTCAGTCATCACCCTTTGACAGTCTAATGGTTGTCTTGATATGCTGCTACTACTCTTTTCTGCGTAATAATGGTTACACTTACATAATGGAATGTCACTTATCATACTTTTGGGCATAAACAAGTTTATCTTCTACTAACGTTATGTCCTGGTTATATGGCCTTGTGCTACTTGCCACACTTGTTTGTCACTCTAGTTACATGAAATGATGGATACCCACATGTGCCCTTACGTACTACCATACCCTCTCGCAGGTCTATTGTCGCTGCCTCTTCACTACAGTTGCCAGCCCAGACACCCCTTCATCAGACAACAACATTAACACAGCCTGCGGAAAGGAATTATGCCATCTCCAGCCCTAACAACCCACAGCCATCAGCTCCTCGTCCCTTCTTTTCCCCAACTACATCAATAGTAGGGGATTCCATAATCGGGAACATCTGTTTTTTAACGCAGCTACACACTATTTCCCTAGAGCCATGGTCCCCATTATCCTGGCTAAGCTCCCAGGGCTTCTTAGCTCGCTCCCATCCTCTACCAACCGAGTCATAGTGCATGTGGGGACTAACGATGCAGCGTGTTAGGAGTCTGAACTAACTAAAAAGGATTTTATCAGTCTTTTTAACCTTTTAAATTCTTCTGAAAAATCTGTCTTTATTTCCGGTCCTATTCCCACAGTGGCCTGTGGAGTAGGGCGCTTTAGCAGAATCCTCAGCCTACACACTTGGCGCCAGTCAGCCAGCAGAGCTCATAATTTGGGCTTCATTGACAATTTTGATTTGTTCTGGGAATGCTTTTCCTTTTTTAGAAGAGACGGTATCCACCCCAACAATCTGGATAGCCACATGTTTGCCGCCAATTTTCATTACACTGTGTGATCTGGTATTCATGATTGACTATTTACACCCCTCACAGTCTCCCAGGTTAGTCCCATAGCTATAAATAAAAAAACCAAAACAAAACATTTATTACATAAAACGTGATGTCTCCAGTTCAATATCACCTGTTGCCCTTTGTAATCCAGCTGTTCTAAAGGTGAGTCCTCTCTCATCCCATGGCTCTTCCAATATTCCTGTTAGGATTAGGCCACGATTTACTACCCACTATCCTTTGCACTATGTGTCTTCAACTGTCAGGCCAGATATTTTGATAACAGTCTGCTGTAGTGATTCCAGCCCAACTAAGCCCATTGTCCCAATTGTTGTTGCTCTTTTAAATACCTAATCCATGTCAATAATTCTTTTATTCTCAATGATTTATTTACTTCCCTCAATCTTGACTTTCAATTTTCTTGCTGACACCTGGTTTAAACCTGGGGAGTTTGCCTCTCTAGTGGAGCTCTGCCCACCCTGGCCCAGCTATAATTTTCTGAATGCACCCAGGTTAACAGGTCATGGTGGGGGTATAGTAGCTGCGTTTAAGAACCTTCACACAAGTGTTCTTTTTACTTCTGGTTCTTCTAATTGTTTTGAAGTCTTAACTTTTAAAAGTGTGTGTGACAACCACATTTGCTGTATAATTATTTATTGACCCCCCCATTCATCTACAGGTTTTCTTAATGAATTCTCTGAGCTATTGTCCTCTCTTGTTCTTAAATTTGATAGGGTCATTATAGTTGGTGGTTTTAACATACATACTTGTAATCCTTTTAACTCATTTGTCATAGACTTTTTAAACATTGTTAAATCTTTTAACTTTGTGCAGCATGTCACTGGCCCCTCACATAACCGTGGGCACACCCTTAATTTAGTTTTTACCCTGAACATGTCTCTTAATTCCCTGTATAAAATTGATTTTGTCTCTGACCATAAATGTATTTAATGCTTCTTTACTACCTACTACACTACCCCAGAAACGTATAATTAATTCTCACATTTTTAATAAGCAGTCGGCAACCATGTTTTCTAGTTATTTTTCCAGTCTGGCTAGCTGCCCTCCACTCTTCGCCAACATTAATGACCAAGTTAGTTGGTTTAATGATTTGTGTACATCTGCCCTTAATTTTCGGCTCCATATACTTCCAGGGCTGTCCCAGTTATTAACACTACTCCTTGGATCAATGAAAACATTCGTCAAAAAGGAAGGGAATATAGGAAGGCCGAATGCAGATGGAAAAAAATATGTTCTTGAAGTTCATCAACTCCACATCAAGGTGTTATTCAAGACAGCAAGGGCCAACCTGTAATGTGGCATCAGGGAGGCAAAAAGAAAATATGCACAGAGAATCAACAGCCACTTCACTGATAGCAGAGATGCACAGCACTTGTGGAAGGGCATCACTGGCTACAAGCCTCCTTCTCAGACCTGTGGCGGTACCCCCACCCTCCCAGATGCATTGAATGACTTCTGTGCATGGTATGAGAGACTGAACAACGTGCCGGTGGTGAAGACTACATCCCTGATGGATGAAAAGGTTCTGCAGGTGACCACAGATGAAGTAAGAAAGGCCCTCTCCAGAGTCAATCCACACAAAGCTGCGGGTCCAGACAGAATCCCGGGATGAGCCATCAGAGACTGTGCTGAGCAGCTGGCAGATGTCCTTGCTGACATCTTCAACATCTCACTGTCCCAGGCAGTCATCCTCACATGTTTCAAGTCTACCACCATCATACTAGTGCCAAAGAAGTCCCCTGTGTCCTGCCACAATAACTACCACCCCATTGCACTGACTCCCGTCAACATGAAATGCTTTGAGAGGCTGGTCATGAAGCACATCAAGTCCAGCCTCCCCTCCACTCTGGACCCTCTCCAGTTTGCATACTATGCTAATCGCTCCACAGACGATGCCATAACCTCTACTCTTCATCCAGCTCTGTCCCACCTGGAGAGAAAGAACAGCTATGTGAGGATGTTGTTCATTGACTTCAGTTCCACTTTTAACACAATCATACTACAACAACGGATCAAAAAGCTGAGCCAGCTGGGCTTTAACACCCCCCTCTGCAACTGGATGCTGGACTTCCTCACGGGGAGGCCACAGACAGTGCAAATTGGCAAGATCTCCCCCAGGACCATCACACTTAGCACCGGCGCTCCACAGGGCTGTGTGATCAGTCTGCTCTTGTTCACGCTGCTGACTCATGACTGCACAGCATCATCCACCTCCAACCTCATTATAAAATTTGCTGATGATACCACAGTGGTAGTGATCAGCAACAACGATGAATCATCATACAGAGCGGAGGTGGATCGACTGGTGACGAGGTGCAAAAACAACAATCTCTTCCTAAACATAGGAAAAACTAAGGAGGTCATTGTTGACTTTAGAAAGACCAGCACCCACCATACCCCTCTGACCATCAATGGTATAGATGTGAAGGGAGTCAGCAGTGTTAAGTTCCTGGGAGTTCACATCACAGAGGACCTCTCCTGGTTCTCACATGTCACTGCGCTCTCTAAGAAGACCCAGCAGCATCTTCACTTCCTGCAGTGTCTGAAGAAGGCGAGTCTTCCCCCCCCACCCATCCTCATCACATTCTACAGAGGCACCATAGAAAGCGTTCTGACCAGCTGTATCACTGTCTGGCATGGGAACTGCAAGGCCTCCGACCGTAAATCGCTACAGTGGATAGTGAAGACAACTGGAAACGTCATAGGAACCGCTCTCCCATCCATCCAGGCCATCTATGATGCACGGTGCACCTGGAAGGCTCTCAGCATTGTGAAGGACCCCACCCACCCTTCCCACATCCACTTCACCCTCCTACACCCATCCTCATCACATTCTACAGAGGCACCATAGAAAGCATTCTGACCAGCTGTATCACTGTCTGGCATGGGAACTGCAAGGCCTCCGACGGTAAATCGCTACAGTGGATAGTGAAGACAACTGGAAACGTCATAGGAACCGCTCTCCCATCCATCCAGGCCATATATGATGCATGGTGCACCTGGAAGGCTCTCAGCATTGTGAAGGACCCCACCCACCCTTCCCACATCCACTTCACCCTCCTACACCCATCCTCATCACATTCTACAGAGGCACCATAGAAAGCATTCTGACCAGCTGTATCGCTGTCTGGCATGGGAACTGCAAGGCCTCCGATGGTAAATCGCTACAGTGGATAGTGAAGACAACTGGAAACGTCATAGGAACCGCTCTCCCATCCATCCAGGCCATCTATGATGCATGGTGCACCTGGAAGGCTCTCAGCATTGTGAAGGACCCCACCCACCCTTCCCACATCCACTTCACCCTCCTACTCTTTGGCAGGAGTTACCGGAGCATCCGTGCTGCCTCCACCAGAATATGCAATAGTTTCATTCCTCAGGCTGTGAGGTTCCTCAACAGCCTGAACACTTAGACCTTCTACAAAAGGACTTTTTGACCGTCTTTCTCACTGTCCGTGTCAGGTGTGCTTGTGATGTTTAGGTCCAAGTAATTTTTGCTTTTAATGCACTTTTTGTTTTTTAATAATTATTGTGTGTTATTTCTTTTTATGTGACACTGTGGTCCTTGTGAAACATAATTTCGTTCCCTTGTGTGTATGAGACATGCATATGAGGCAATGACAATAAAAGTAGTCTAAGTCTTATTATCTGATCTGAATCAAACTATTCAAGATGCGAGAGCTGCTTACTTCACTGACTTGATTGAGAGTAATAAACATAACCCTAGGCCTCTGTTTAGTACTATCAGTCAGCTTGTGAATCTCTCTCTTCCTACCATTTCTGCCTGTTCAGCTAATGACTGTGAAAATGTCTTGTCTTTCTTTGTTAACAAGATCGATGGTCTAAGGTCCAATTTTACCCCCGCCCCTTTCAGCCGTCCGGTTTTAATGTCGGAATTTGCTCCCGTATCTCTTCAGTTCCTTGTTAATACTGTAAACTTCGTGCAATCCATCCTCCAGTCCCTGTGATATAGTTCCAGTAAAAAAATTTAAAATCCATTCTCCATGGCTTAGGTCCCTTCCTGCTCTCTATTATCAATGGCTCACTCACATCCGGGTCTGTACCTGACTACTTTAAAATTGCCTGTGTTCATCCCCTCCTCAAAAAAAAACCCTCCCTTGATCCGCAAGGGTAGAGAATTAGACTTATTTCCAAACATTCCTTCTTATCCAAAATCCTTAAAAAAAATTGTTGCAGGCCAAATCCTGCAACTGACTGAGGGTCATAACATTTTTGATGAATTTCAATCCAGCTTTCGTCACAAGCATAGTACTGAGACTGCATTATTTAGAGTGTCCAATGACATTCTTATGCATGCTGATAAAGGTGAATACACTATTCTCATTTTCCTAGATTTAACTGCTGCCTTTGATACCAATCATGTCATCTTACTTGAAAGGTTGGAGAACTGGGTTGGCATTTCTGGTACAGCGTTAAATTGGTTTCACTTTTATCTGACAAATAGATGTTTTTATTTTTCTATTAACAATATTGTATCCTCGTCAACTCCCCTACTGTGTGGCGTCCCCCTGGGGTCTGTTCTTGGGCCAGTCCTCTTCTCGTTATACATGCTTCCTCTGGATCATTTGTTTAGTCACTTTCAAGACATATTATGCCGATGATACTCAGATCTATTTCTCTGCCAAACCCAATAACCTGAATCAACTGTCCTCCCTCCATGATTGCTTAGCTGCCACCAAAGCCTGGATGTCCCTTAATTTCCTCCATCTAAACCCCGACTAAACTGAAGTTCTCTTAATTGGCCCTGAGAACTTCACCACTGTAGTTGATCAGTTCATTGGGCCACTTCATTCAAACATCAAACCTACCACTAAAAATCTTGGTATCATCATTGACCGGAATATGTCTTTCGGTCACCATGTTACTAGACTTGTCCAATCCTGTTTTCTTCAGCTATGAAATATTGCAAAAATCAAATATTTTGTCTTTTAAGGATATTGAAAAATTAATGTACACTTTCATTTTCTCCCGTCTAGATTACTGTAACTCCCTCTACTCTGGCCTCAACAAGGCTACTTTAAATCGTCTACAGCTGGTTCAGAATGCAGCTGCTAGACTACTAACTAGAACGAGTCACAGGTCCCATATTACCCCTATTCTTGCATCCTTCCACTGGCTTCCCATAAAATTCAGAATAACTTATAAGATCTTATTGATTACATTTAAAGCACTGCATGATCATGTTCCCAGTTATATTTCTGATCTTCTCATTCCACTTCCCGACCACTCTGATCCTCAAACCTCGGTCTTTTTTCCATTCCTTGCTCCAACTACAAAACAAAAGGTGGCTGCGCCTTTGCAGTCTTGGCCCCAAGCCATTAGATTTGCTGAATCTTTGGACTGTTTAAGCGGCTTCTAAATACCCATCTTTTCAGGCAAGCCTTTTTAGATTCCCACCCCTGACTTCTGTTGTGTTTAATTTTTTAGCTTGGTCTGTTACTCCCAATGCCATGTTTTTATAATCATTCAATTTATTTTATGTATTTATTCGTTTTTTGTGTATGGAGTGTAAAGCACATTGTAACTGTATGTTTGTAAAAGTGCTATATAGATACAATTTTGCTTGCTTGCTTGCTCCTGGACCTCTCTGCAGCTTTCGGCACTGTTTCCCACACCATTCTTCTCAACCATTTATCTGAATACCTAGGCCTCACTGGTGTAGCGCTCTCCTGGTTCCAGTCATATCTCACCAACAGGAAACAGTTTGTCACCATTAGAGACTCCAGCCTCAGTCAACCAAAGTGTGTCACAAGGCTCCATGCTTGGACCCCTCCTCTTTACATGCTCCCCCTTGGTCAGATCATCCACCACCACAGTTTAAGTTTTCATTGCTATGCTGATGACATGCAGCTTTATCTCAGCACTAGATCATCCTCCCAGCTCACCCCACAATCCCTTGTCAACTGCCTCCACCAAATAAAAATCTGGATGTCATCAAATTTACTCAAGCTAAATAGCAATAAGACTGAGCTCATGGTTGTGGCTTCCAAGGCGCTGCTCTGGAAGGTTGGTGTTCTTCTCCTCGACATGGATGGCTGCTCCATCTGCACAGCCCCAGAAGTCCAAAGGCTTGTTGTCATTCTAGACTCCACTCTCTCATTCAGGTCACAGATCAAATCTGTTGCCAAATCTGCTTTCTTTCATCTCAAAAACATCTCCTTGCTCTGACCATTACTCTCAGATGCCGTGGCAGAGACCCTTATCCATCATCACCTCGAGTCTGGATTGTTAGAATGGAGTCCCGTCTAGGGTACCTAGCAAAGCCCTTGACAGGCTTCAGTATGTGCAGAATTCAGCTGCCAGGGTGCTCACCCACACGAAGCCCTGGCAACACATCACTCCCACCCTTGTCCACCTTCACTGGCTCCCAGTCAAATCCCGCATTTATCATAAAATCCTCTTCTCCTATAAATCCCTCCATGCCCTTACCCCACAGCCCTCCTCAACTCCTATATTCCATTCCGAAATCTGTGTCTGCAGACAAAGGCTTGCTTTCCATCCCCCACACCAGGCTGTGGACTTTTGGGGATAGAGCCTTTAGTGTGGCAGCCCCGACCCTTTGGAACGCTATTCCAGCAGAGTCGCAACGCTGCTTCTTTGGACAGTTTCAAAAGACTACTTAAAATCTACCTTTTTACTAAGGCCTATGGTCTGTAGTCTTTTGATCTTTGTTTTAATTTTTTTGTTTTTTTTGTTTTTGGTTCTTATCTAGTGTAAAGCATCCTTGGGTTCCTTGAAAGGCGCTACACAAACTAAGTTGTTGTTGTAGTGACTGCAATAGTGTCTAGTGACAGTCAGGATAGTGCCTAGTATTTAAAAACAAGTACTATCGTCTAATGTTTAATCATTTATTAATTTTGAATCACTAAACAGCCTACCAGCTTCCACTGTGCAAGAGTATCCACTCGAGACAAACTCATATTGTGGTCAGTTCTACTTTCCACTCGATTAACCAAGCAAGAATACTGAAATTGAATATGCCTTCGTCATTTGTGGGTGTATTTTGTGTATTTTACAACCAAAAACAGTATGCTCAAATTGTTATTTTATACAGCATATGAAAACGTACATCACATTTTATGGAATAGTACATTAACATTGGGGGGGGGGATCACACAACATCCACTCATTCACAAATAATTTCATAAAGTGCTCATTAACCAACTCAAAAACATATTTTTGATTTTTTTCATTTGTTCAATTGAAATGTAAGAATGGTGAAGACCTGCCGTATGTGAATACACACAAGTCCTGCTGGTCAGCCACATCTTTAGAAGACAGACAGACCCATAAATCTATCTCACAGAAAGACCAATTTTAGTAAAAGAACAGATAAAAAATATATTTAGGCCTAATATAAATATAATCTGCCTACACAAAATACTGTATAATCGTATTTCACCTAGGATATACTGTAATTTGAAATTAATTCAGCCTATATAGGCTTGACCTATGGATTGTATATGCTGTATATATTGAAAGTGAGTCATAAATGTGGCTTAGATGAATTGAAACCAAGAAGCTCACTCTCTAATAAATAATTATTTTCTTATCCACATGTGTAACAAAACATTTGGGTGGTTCATTAATCCAATGTTAAATTCTAAAACTATTCCTGTAAGACAAAATTTAAGAGAAATTTCAGAAAATGTTAAGAGAATAGTAGTAGTAAGAGAATGTTCTTTTATGTGGCCCATAGTTACATCCATCTGCATCTATTCTGGGTCCCATATTTTGATTTAAAAAAAAAACACTGTCAGTTTTCAGAATGAATCACCCCTGTCCATTTTCGGACAAAATTAAAGCTCACCACCTTATACACTACAGCTAAGCGGGCACACATAGTACCACATACACAATCACTCTAGTCTATAAGCCTTTATAAAATACAATGCATCAAATTGATTTCTATATTTGGATCACACTGCATGCACAGATGCACATCGCACAGTAGCAAGAAGAAATGAGCTGAGAGAATTAAGTTGTTTGTTGTTTTTGTTTTTTAATCCGATCTCACGTGTGTGTTGGAAGTTTCAGTTTCAGACCCGTGATGGCTTTTGTTGTTAACCTGTCTGCTCAGTCTCCTGAGGAACGGGTATCTGGACAGCATTTTTCTAAGTGACATCCTGAACTTCTCCCCGACAAAAGCATAGATGACTGGATTCACACAACAGTGGACCAGTGAAATAATCTCAGCAACAAACAGCACAAAGTTGAAGGTCTTTGAAGCCTCGCAGCTGTTAAGGATGTCAAACAGCTGTAGTGTCTTCAGGAAAACTATGACATTGTATGGCACCCAACAGACCACAAACACACACACTATGATGAATATCAGCTTCACAGCTCTGCTCTTTCTGGAGTTCCTGGATTTCTGCAGGGCATAAAGGATTCTCACATAACAGAAGGTCAAGATGGGAAGGCACAGGAAGACCCCCATGGTGTTCTCTCCGACATTTTTCAAACTCTTCCACAATCTGCTTGTGTTGTCCGGATAGAACAATTGGCATTCATGGGATGATACATCGCTGTCATCGTCTTCTGCAGCAAACCACACCTGAGGGAGCGCCATGACAGTAGATGCAACCCATATAGCGATGCTCACTGCAATTCCGCAGGAAAGTGTCCGGACTTGCGTGGCTGCCATGGCATGAACGATGGCTAGGTAGCGGTCTATACTCATAAAGGTCACAGACAATGTCCCACTGTAGAACCCTAACTAGATGACAGGAACAAAAAGAAAGACAGGAGCACATAAGAGATTACATGAAGTGGCATTCGACCAGCTTCACTGTACCAATTAAAGTAATTTATGTGGCTTGGTTGAACCTAGCAAAACACTCAGAATCACCTGCAGATACTACCTGCCAAGCCGAAACAAAATCAACCCAGTTCTCTTCCCTTTTGGGAAACAAAATTGTGTTTCTGATGAAGAAAAGTACCCAATAAGCCACAAATTCTGAACTAACAATGACTCCCTTCTATTGTTTTTCTCTGCATCCCATTCTGCCTCCAAGTCTTGCTCTTCATAACCATTAAGTTGACTGTTTTGTATATCTTGAGAGTAAAAATAATACTTATTCGAATTACAAATATGCAACAACAAAAAAACAACAAAAAAACAAAACAAAAATCAGCCCAACCTGATAAACACCTGTTTTCAGTTTACATAGAGGCAGTCGATAAAAGCCCAGGTGATTGTGGGATTTGTAGGCAAAGAGGGGGAGGGAGAGAGCCAGTATAAGGTCAGACAGGGCCAGGTTGAAGAGGCAGATGTCCGTCATAGCTTTCAGTTTCATGTAGCGCAGGAGAACCCAAAGAATGGTAGCATTGCCTGTCGAAAACAACACACACACACACACACACACACACACACACACACACACACACACACACACACACACACACACACACACACACACACATGTATTCATGTTTATGTGCAGGTTAGAAGAAAAAAAATGGAGATAGTCAAGATGTTGTGTCCCAAGGTGTTCATTCTGATGATGAATGAAATCACACTATATCCCATTTTTATTCCCATTAAGACACGCAACCAATGTTAAAAATTGTTAAAATAAACAAACGACAAAAAGATAAGTAAAGGCATTAGACGTACCTAGAAGACCAAAACAGAACATGAGGTACAGAAGAATTGGCAAAACTGTAGAATAGATGGACAGTGGACCGGAGTCAGTCATCTCACAGGGTGTGGAAGGGAGGTCATACTCATACAGTGATGTGGTGTTCTCTGGCCCCTTTGTTTCATTCATATTGTTGAGTGAGGAGACAACTGTGACACAAAGGAGAACAACAACAACAAAACAATCATTTCTGTGAAACTTGGAACGCTGAGAATAAGATCTTTTGTTATTTAATTGAAATGCCCCTTTATCTTTTCAGTTTTTACCTTATGCTGACCTTTATCCTTCATTTCCTGAAATCTGGCTTCAAAGGTATTTGTGCGTGCTGATCAAATATTCTGATAAATTATGTGTTTTGTTTTACAATAAAAATCTGAAAGCCAAACTTCATTCATTTTACATTCACAATGCACTGGCACTCATTGAATTAATTGAAGAAATAACTAACTGCATCAACCAAAAAAGTTTGCTGTGGGAATATTTATAGACCTAAAAACAAAAAGCCTTTGACACTATTGATCCCAATAGATTAATAGATAAATTGGAAAAATATGATATCAGAGGGGTGGTGCAGAATTGGCTAAGAAGCTATTTAAGTAACAGGAAGCAGTTTGAAAAATAGGTGAACATAAATCGTCATGCATGGATATTACCTGTGGTGTACCCCAGGGGTTGGTTTTAGGCCCAAAAACTATTAATTCTGTACTTAAAATATATATGCAAGATATCAAAAATATTGAAATTTTGTTTGTTTGCGGATGACATGAATATATTTTGTTCTGGTGAGAATTTACAGCAGCGACTTCCGGTTAAGCATTTAAGGAGCAAGACGCATGTGAGGGAAGCTCCTACAAACGACTTTTATTTCTTTAAGCTTTCGAGTTCTGATGGTGACTTTTACTCAGATTTTTTTTACTTTTACATTGGACTACAAGTTTAAAACCCCTGCAATGACCCATAAAATGACAAGGAAAGATAGAAAAGACAAAAGTCAAGCGACTACGCAAACCCCACAAGAAACAGCGAGTCCTCTAAAGGCGTCTGAATAGTGAAGCTAACGTCGAGCTACCCGGCCCGAGCAAGACAAACTTCGTGCTGTTCTGCTGAAAGAACTAACTACACCAACGACCTCACAGTTAAAAAAAGCACTCGAAAGTGCACTTTCGTCCATCTCAGCATCTTTGGACAAGATTCGAGCCACAACCGACTCTCATGGTCAAATATTAAACGATTTCGAGCACAAACTATCAGATCACAGCGACAGGCTTGTGGCACTGGGAACAAGACGCGCTGCTCTCTAGTTGGAGAACACCCAGTTTAAAGCCAAGACCGATTACCTTGAAAATATGCGAATTACTAGAAGAACCCCGCTACAATGTAGCGGTTTGGTTATCCACCCGTCTAAATCTCCCTCCTCTTCATCCTGCCAGCTAACCGCCTTCCCCCTGCCCCTAAACCCCCCCCCCACTCCAACTCCCTCCCCCCAAATGCTCAGAATCATCTGAAATGCCGAGAAAAGTGTTTTTTAGCCATTTTTAGAAAATGCATATTTTGCATAATTATGCATAATTATTATAATTATTTTAATTTCCTGCTATTTTTCTGGTCCTCTCTGGAACAATACCTACCACCTCCAAAAAAGAATTAGGATCATAAGTGCATTTTTGCAAAAATGCATATATTTTGCGTAATGCCAAAACATTTCTAAGTCCCAGAAAAAAATTCTATATAGGTGAAAAAACCAAAGATGCTCAGAATCATCTGAAATGCCGAGAAAAGTGGTTTTTAGCCATTTTTAAGACATTTTCGTATTTTGCATATTTATGCATATTTATGCATAATTTTAATTTTCTGGGATTTTCCCTTACTCTCTGAGACAATACCTACCACCTCCAAAAAGAATTAGGATCAGAAGTGCTTTAGTTTTCGGTCCCGCTATCTACACTAACACACACACACACACACACACACACACACACACACACACACACACACACACACACACACACACACACATTACGAAAATATATGAGTAGATTGGAATTCCTGGGGAAACAAATGGGCGGAGCCAACCCGGTGAAATTAATTTCAGAGTTTCTCGTGGAAGTGTTTGGAAATGACGTTTTTCCCGCTCCGCCCACCTTGACCGTGCACACAGGCTTGGGCAACCACCGACATCTGAAAACGGGAGGGCAAGACATTTTATTGTGCCCCCCCCCCCACTACTTCCAAGATAAGGAATGCATCACTCGCAGGACAAGGGAACAGTTGTTCTAACGAGGGCACAAGATTTATATGATATCTACCCAGATATCAGCGCCAGCCTAGCGAAGAAGCGTGCGGCAGTTGAAGGCGGACCTGTACAACAAGAACAACGCCCGTTTCGACCTGCTTTGTCCCGCCCACCTACGAGTCTGCTTCCAAGGACAGTCCCGCGGATGCGCAAGTCTTTTATGACCAACATTGGGAGAACTAGAAAACCTGTCTGATAGGGCGAGGTGAGCTGGTCAAAACTGATTACAGCTTATATTCTGTCCGTTGACACTCGATTAGATTCCTCAAATACCTTGTACGTTCTTGATCCACTGTGAAGAGGAAAATATTACATAGATGTATTGCAACCCCCCTACTTACTCACTGGTGAAACAAAACTAAGTTTAATTCAGCGGCGAATTAGGGACGGTCACAAAATTACTGGTCACAAAATGTCATACAAAGCAATCTAATTGTAAGGACCTTTTAGAATCTGGAGATCTTTGGTGCTTCATTTGCCAGCATGCTTGTGTCTTAAAACGTTTCCTGTGTGGGTGTGGTTTCCAAACGTGTGGACCAATGGGATGTATTTGTCTTTGATTTTTCTGTTATCGGCCAATGATAGGATGAGGAGTGTTTTGCCCGCGAAATCGCGGGGTCGCAACGGTCGATCTCCTCGCGAAAAGGAAGGAGCTTGCAGATTCAGCCGGACTCCAAAGAGAGAGGTCCCATTTTTTTTATCTCTCTTTCTGCGGCCCCCATTTGAGAGCCCGTTTCGCGGAGACTTTGTACACAGCCGTGTACTGGCCCGCATTTGAGGACCCGAGGGGTGCGATTGGCCCACGGTCGTGTGCTTGCTGGTGGGGTTTGTTTTGGGTCTGATTGCTTCGTTTCCCACCGGAGGACCATTGTCTTCGCCGGGGTTTTCGGAACGTTGCGGCCTGTGGCCATCTTGCGGGGGGAGGCCCTGCCGGGGAGCCGACAGCAAGCACAGCGCCGACCATCCTCTGGACTGCACACAGCCTCCCGGTCGTGGGAGCGTTGGCGGGTGGAGGCCCTGCCGGGGAGCCGACGGCAAGCACAGCGCCGACCATCCTCTGGGCTACACACAGCCTCCCGGTCGTGGGAGCGTTGGGCCGTGAGTAACTGGGACAGATCACTTATACACACAGACCCACGCACTTTTGTCTCGTCGCCTGGGCATCGTAGGGTGTCTGCCTTGCCCTGCGCTCAGAGAACTGGTTTAATGTGCACCAACGGGCCCCAACAGAAAGCGCTGGGTATTTTGTATTCTTTTGATACTTTCTTTCTGTGTATTGTGAACGGTTGTCACACTCTGTGAGATTTTAATTAATGTTTAGTTGATCAACAGTACCACACTCGAGTGGTACTCTGTTTCTCTCTCTCTCTCTTTCTCTCTCTCTCTCTCTCTCTCTCTCTCTCTCTCTCTCTCTCTCTCTCTCTCTCTCTCTCTCTCTCTCTCTCTCTCTCTCTCTCTCTCTCTCTCTCTCTCTCTTTCATTATTATCCAATAAATCCTATTATTATTAATGATATTTCGGGTGTATTGGCAGCTCATTTACTTTTGGAGTGCTGGTAATAAGCGTGTACGGTACTTCAGTACACAGCAGGGTTACACGATCTGCCTTAACCACAGGTTTGTTTAAATTCTGGGAAGATACACCATTCACTAGCCTTAGGTAAGTGTAGTATTTTCTCAGTGGAGGCACCGCGCTACTACTCTGATAAATATCCTGGTTAATTATTTCTATTATCATTTATCACTATTATTGTCATTAGTGGCACTAGCCTACTAGTGCACAGGAGGTTCGGCCAGCTCAACATTCCACCGCTGAGAACTCAGGATCCTGTTGCGCCATTGGATTTGCTTGTAAGACTTTAGTAACTGGTAGCCTTAGGATGTTGTCTTGTTCAAATGTGCTTGGCGTTGCCCGCCAGTGAAGAAGGGGTTACATTTTGGAGGCACTGCTGGGATACTGCTGTTTTACTAACTTTATTGTTGTTTGTTGTTGTGATTTAATACAGTTAGCATGGAGCTCAGTCAGGCTGTCGAGTGGAGCCGTGAGGAGAATTTGGATGTGTCTCATGCTATTTTGCTTAGCAAAGTGCCACTGAATGTCGGAAATGATATTGTGAGTCATGTACTTGATACAGTCAAAGTTTTGGGTCGCACTCGGATAAGTGGTTGCCGTAGTGACAAGACTGGTAGGCACATGTTCATTCAAGTGGAGACTTCTGCTGCTTTAGAACCCGTTTCTTTACCCCCTGAGATGGGAATTGTAGGTGAAGCGGGTGCCTGGTCTGTTCATGCTCTGAGTAGTTTGCCGTATGCTAACCCTGTCCCTGAAGGGGATGCATTTGAGGCCAAGCTGTTGGCTTTGTTACAGCAGGAGGGTAAGTCAATGGGTGATGTTAAGGCTGTTGTCATGGGCACCCAGCATCCTACACCTGATGTCAGCACGGATTTAGTCAATGCCATAAGCAAGCTGGTGGACCGCTGTAATCAGGCCCCATCTGATGCACCTAGTTATAGGAAGCTGAGGTTGTTTTCAGGTTTGCGACCTGTTCCCCCTGGTGAGGAGGAATATGATTCCTGGATGGAACAGGCTACTCAGATGATCACTGAATAGCAGTGTGCAGATGCTGCAAAGAGGCAAAGCATTGTTGAAAGCTTGCGTGGGCCTGCTGGGGACATCATGAGGTTCTTGAAGGTCAGTAATCCCTCTTCCACGGCTACTGAGTATTTAACTGCTCTTGACACTGTGTATGGGTCCACTGAGAGTGGGGCAGATCTTATGGCATCGTTTCGCCATACATTCCAGGAAGATGGAGAGAGACTGTCTGCTTACCTCTATCGCTTGGAGAAACTCCTCCACCATGTTCTTGTGAGAGGAGGGATTGGTCCTGCTGACTTGAATCATGCACACATGGAGCAGCTCTTTAAGGGTGCCCTTACCACTGACTTGGTGGCTTTACGTGTGCGAATGATACATACTTTGCAAGATCCACCTACTTTCTCTCAGCTGATGCGGGATGTCCGAGAAGAGGAGCATTGGGTAAGTGTGAGAGAAAACACTAAGCTTTCTGTTGCTGCCGCTGCGGTTCCTCGTGCACGTGTGACTGCTGCTGTTGCTGTTCCCCAGGTGGCTGTGAATCCGGTGGCATCTGAGGTGGATAGCTTAAGGAATGAAGTCAAGGAGCTGACAGTTTTAGTGAGTAGGGTTTTGAGTGCTGCTACCCTGACTCCTGAAATGCCAGCCCCGCAGACTGCACTGGTTTCCCCGAGGGTTGATTCCTCGACCTTTCCCACGTCTGCCGCTTCATCTGCTTTGCCTGGCATCTTTTGCTATAAGTGTGGGGAGGATGGTCACACCAAGCGAGAGTGTACGCGTTCTGAGAACCTCAGACTGGTGAATCGGAAGCTGATCAAAAGGGTCACTGCCACAGGGAAACGTCAGCAGAGCTCAGTGATGGAATGGCGTCGAGCTCCATCACACAAAATCCGTTCCACCCAATGCTTACCTCAAATTAAAGTAAGCCAGTCACCCCTGCCGGCTGGCTTAGTGGGGTCCCCTACTGAGATGCCTGTGCTGATAGAGGGGATTTATGCCAAAGCTCTTCTTGATAGTGGTTCCCAGGTCACTATCTTGTATCGCAGCTTTTATGAAGCGTATTTGAAACATTTGCCACTGCAGCCAGTGGAAAATCTTGAAATATGGGGTTTGAGCTCTCACAAATACCCATATGATGGCTACTTGTCTCAGGCTTGAGTTTACTGAGGCTGTTACTGGAGTGCCTCAGGTGGTAGACACCCTAGCTCTTTTGTGTCCTGACCCTCAGACCAACAGGGAATAGCTATTTTGGTTGGCACAAACACTCAGGTAGTGAGAAAGTTGTTTGCTTCTTGTAGGGGACAGGAGGTAAGATTGGGTTCTGTGGCTGACACCACTCCTGCTCCCAGCCCTAGAGCTGTCAGGCGTAGAAGAGCTAAGGATAAGCGTAGGGTCGTTGGACCTGAAGTTCCGACTGCTGTGACTCAGGAACGGTTCCGTTTCTCAAATAGCGATTCCGAGTCTGAGTTTGGCTGTTATGCTGAGGATGCAGTGCAAAACGCTCCTCTGTGTGTAAACATCCAGGATGTGCAGCCTGTGATGGAGTTAGACTCCGCAGCGCCTTGTGTCTCCATTGAGGGTAGAGGTTCTAGTCCAGTGCATTCACCTAGTAAGAGGGTTAGTGTTCCCGCAGAGATGGAACCTACTGTCAGCTCACACGGTATAGTGGAGGTTGAAGAACATGTTAACCAGCACTGTAGTTCTGACACTCCCCTTCCGAATGCCTCTGATGTAGTTTCTTCGGAGTCCTTACCTGCAGTACGAAGGTATCAAAGGACGAGGAAACCTACTGATAGGTTAGTGTATGGAGGGTTAGGGGTCCAGGGTACGAACCATGTAGTCGTATCACACATAGCGCCAGTGCAGCTTCATGCCTGGTGGTGTAGCCCACATTCCTGTTGCAACACATGCGCACCCACACCTGTGCTTATGCCATGCACTCCTGCCATTGCAGGAGTGGTGGGTGAGTGGGTGAGTTTTTGTTTGTTCCTTGGGTTCTTTCTTCTCTTAATGCCTGTGTGACTCAGCATGGGGGCATGCTGTTTATTTGGTGGGGGGAGAGTGTACGGACCTTTTAGAATCTGGAGATCTTTGGTGCTTCATTTGCCAGCATGCTTGTGTCTTAAAACGTTTCCTGTGTGGGTATGGTTTCCAAACGTGTGGACCAATGGGATGTATTTGTCTTTGAATTTTTGTTAACGGCCAATGATAGGATGAGGAGTGTTCAGCCCGCGAAATCGCGGGGTCACAACGGTCGATCTCCTCGCGAAAAGGAAGGAGCTTGCAGATTCAGCCGGACTCCAAAGAGAGAGGTCCCATTTTTTTATCTCTCTTTCTGCGGCCCCATTTGAGAGCCCGTTTCGCGGAGACTTTGTACACAGCCGTGTACTGGCCCGCATTTGAGGACCCGAGGGGTGCGATTGGCCCACGGTCGTGTGCTTGCTGGTGGGGTTTGTTTTGGGTCTGATTGCTTCGTTTCCCACCGGAGGACCATTGTCTTCGCTGGGGTTTTCGGAACGTTGCGACCTGTGGCCATCTTGCGGGTGGAGGCCCTGCCAGGGAGCCGACAGCAAGCACAGCACCGACCATCCTCTGGACTGCACACAGCCTTCCGGTCGTGGGAGCGTTGGCGGGTGGAGGCCCTGCCGGGGAGCCGACGGTAAGCACAGCGCCGACCATCCTCTGGACTACACACAGCCTCTCGGTCGTGGGAGCGTTGGGTCGTGAGTAACTGGGACAGATCACTTATACACACAGACCCACGCACTTTTGTCTCGTCGCCTGGGCATCGTAGGGTGTCTGCCTTGCCCTGCGCTCAGAGAACTGGTTTAATGTGCACCAATGGGCCCCAACAGAAAGCGCTGGGTATTTTGTATTCTTTTGATACTTTCTTTCTGTGTATTGTGAACGGTTGTCACACTCTGTGAGATTTTAATTAATGTTTAGTTGATCAACAGTACCACACTCGAGTGGTACTCTGTTTCTCTCTCTCTCTCTTCTCTCTCTCTCTCTCTCTCTCTCTCTCTCTCTCTCTCTCTCTCTCTCTCTCTCTCTCTCTCTCTCTCTCTCTCTCTCTCTCTCTCCTCTCTCTCTCTCTCTCTCTCTCTTTCATTATTATCCAATAAATCCTATTATTATTAATTATATTTCGGGTGTATTGGCATCTCATTTACTTTTGGAGTGCTGGTAATAAGCGTGTACGGTACTTCAGTACACAGCAGGGTTTGCACGATCTGCCTTAAACCCTCAGGTTTGTTTAAATTCTGGAAGATACACCGTTCACTAATCTTAGGTAAGTGTAGTATTTTCTCAGTGGAGGCACCGCGCTACTACACTGATAAATATCCTGGTTAATTATTTCTATTATCATTTATCACTATTATTGTCATTAGTGGCACTAGCCTACTAGTGCACAGGAGGTTCGGCCAGCTCAACATTCCACCACTGAGAACTCAGGATCCTGTTGCGCCATTGGATTTGCTTGTAAGACTTTAGTAACTGGTAGCCTTAGGATGTTGTCTTGTTCAAATGTGCTTGGCGTTGCCGCCAGTGAAGGGGTTACATAATGATCAAAGAACTTAAGTGTATTTAAATACTTTCACCCATCCCTCCATTATCCAAACGGCTTATCCTTACCCAAGGTCGTGGGGATGCTGGAGCCTATCCCACTCGTTTGCCAAAATGTATTTATTTTCCTAATAGACGGGTTTCCTGTTTACAAACATTACTGAGTGCGTGTGCAGCCAGGGGGCAAAACCGCTTTGGTAGCTCTCAAAAGATTACGAGATGCATAATCTTTTGAGCGCTAACAAAGCGGTTCAACAAGGAAAATGATCAACATTTTCCACCCATCCTTTTGGCGGTTTGAGCAGTTTATTGTACAACAACTGCGCGTTATCTCTGCTGTATCTGAGCTCTATCTTGGTTAAAATCTCTGCGCTGTAGCTGCTTTCTGCCCTCTAGTTGCGCACGCATCTCTGTGATGACGTTGCACAGAAACCCTCCTATAGTTCAGGACTTGGGCACTCTTGTACTTTTCAGACGATCCCTTTCCCTTGAAAAAATAGACAGTTGGTAAAGGAGGGGGAGTTGGATTTAAAGGCGTAATGCTTTTCTATAAATAGAGCCACTCTTATGTGAGAAAGGAAAAAAGAAGTTTTATATGCACTGGAAACTGAGAATACGTTTTTTCCTTGCGGTCTTTTCTATTTATGAAACAGGACCAAAGACTTTTGTTCTTTTGTTTGTTTCTTTTTGTTGTTGTTCTTAAGCCTTGGATATTTTGGGGAATGAAAGAGGTTGGCATTAGGAGGTATCTTTGCTCTCTTATCTGTCAAGTGATTGAGTCAATCTCAAAAATGCATTGCAAATGCATTCTGCTATATATCAAACATGGGCCTGAAGTTTGTTTTTGTTTTTTCATGGAATGTTAAAGGAATGAATGGCCCGATCAAATGCTCAAAGGTTTTTTTTCTCAACATTAAATGTCTCAATGCTGAGATCATGTTTTTACAGGGGACACATTTGAAATTGGCAGACCAGACAAAGCTGCGAAAAAGATGGATTAATCAAACCTTCCATTCCAACTTTAACAGTAAAGCTAGAGGTGTAGTAATATCAATCACTTAAAAAGAAAAAAAAATTCATCCCCTCTAAAACTATTTCTTACCCAAACCGTCTTTATATTATTATTATGGGTTCTTTATTTCACCTGTCAGTTCTTTTAGTCGATGTATATAGTCCCAACTGGCATGATGCCCAATTTGTTAACAAACTTATCTTCTCTCCCCTGTTCAAGTACACGCCGATTGATATTAGGAGGTGATATAAATTGTGCAGTTAATCCAAGATTGGATCGTTTGAGCTTGAGAGTAGTCCCCCCAACAGGAATGGCAAAAGCATGGGCCTGTTTATGGAGGACAATTGATGCGTGGACCCGTGGAGGTTTTATAACCCTTCAAGCCAAAGAATTTTCCTTTACTTCAAATGTCCATCATACATTTTCCAGGATAGACTACTTCTTTTTAGACTCATCCCTTCTTAGTGAAGTCAAATCTGTGGAATATTTGGCAATTGTCATATCAGATCATGCCCATTGACACCTGAAATTAACTTCTCCAGGCTCTTGACAGATCATCCTCCTTGGAAATTTAACTCACTATTGCTATGTGATGAGAAATTCTATGACTACCTATCAAAATCTATAGAAACATTCCAAGATACAAATATAGATGAACCCATCTCCCCCTCATTACTGTGGGAGACTTTGGAAGCATTCCTAAGGGGACAAATAATTTCCTATTCCTCTCATATAAGTAAACAACACAAAAAACAACTTCAAGAATTAACAGAATCAACATTAAACATAGATCGCCAATGTTCCACAAATCAAATCAAATCAATTTTATTTGTATAGCCCAATATCGCAAATTACAAATTTGCCTCAGTGGGCTTAACAGCAACACAACATCCTGTCCTTAGACCCTCTCATCGGATAAGGAAAAACTCCCTAAAAAAACCCTATAACAGGGGGAAGAAATAGGAAGAAACCTCAGGGAGAGCAACAGAGGAGGGATCTCTTCCCCCAAGACGGACAGCGTGCAATGGATGTTGTGTTCACGCAATTTACATAATACAACATTGAAAGAGGATAACAAAATTATAGTGGACATAAAATTTATGAAGAACATATCCTACACCAAAACTCCTTAAAAAAAGATTAGATTGTGGTGGACACGTATTGGGGATAGAATTCACCCCAGGAACTAAGGGTTAAGTCAGGGTTGCCCTGGCAGGTTAACGCAGGGTTAAGTTATGGTTGTCCAGCCAGTTTTCTGGTTATTCTTGCCGCCTCCGCTCAGTCGAGCTGTGGTTTTGTTGTCTCTCTGATTTACCGGGATTAAAGAAAGTTGCCTACACGGCTAAAGTGTGAACCTACGGTCTTCTCCGTTCCTTCGGCTCTACACTGGTGACCCCGACGTTGGTTTTCGGATAAGTTTTCTGAAACCACACACATTATGGCTACGGACGCCGTTGCAATTAAACTGCCGGAGTTTTGGGAGTCTTCCGCGGCTACATGGTTCGCGCAGGCTGAGGCACAGTTCGCGCTCAGAGACATAACAGCAGACGAGACCAGGTACTACTACGTAGTGGCGGCGCTGGGGGGCGCTACGGCTTCCAGGATAAGCGGTTTCATAACCAACCCACCGGCCGATGGTAAATATGCCGCACATAAAAAATCTCCTCCTTGAAACTTTTGAACTGTCAACAACGGAGAGAGCACGTCGCCTCTTCGCAATTCAGGGCTTGGGAGATGGCAAACCATCAGAGCTAATGAGCAGGATGTTAAATCTACTGGGTCAAGAAAAGCCATGTTTCCTGTTTATGGAGCTGTTTCTGCGCAACATGCCGCCCCACGTCCAGACTGCGCTCGCTAACTCCACCATCACTGATCCCCGTGAGCTGGCAAAGGAGGCTGATGGATTCAGTGCTCCGTGGCCTTCCTTTCATCTTCGTCTATTTGGACGACATACTCATCGCCAGCGCCTCCGAGGAAGAACACCTGTCCCATCTTCACGCCCTCTTCACACGCCTCAGCCAGCATGGGCTGATCGTCAACCCGGCGAAGTGCCGGTTCGGGCTGACGGCCATTGATTTCTTCGGGCACCGCATCACTGGGGACAGGGCGGTCCCCCTGCCCTCAAAGGTGGAAGCGGGTGGCGGCCTTTCCGCGCCCCCAAACAGCTCGTGCGCTCAGGGAGTTCATCGGGATGGTGACATTCTACCACCGCTTCATTCCTCGAGCCGCCTTTATCATCCGGCCACTGTACGAGGCGCTGAAAGGCATGTCCCCCAACCAGGCGGTCGACTGGACAGCAGAGCGGGACCGTGCGTTCGCCGAGACTAAAGCTGCGCTCTCCCAGGCTACCCTGCTAGCGCATCCTTCACCTACAGCGCCTATTTCCATAACCACGGATGCATCGGACTATGCTGTTGGTGCGGTTCACGAGCAGTGGGTGGGGGGGGGGGCTTGGCAGCCTTTGGCCTTTTTCAGTCGCCAGCTTACACCCCGAGAGCGCAAGTATAGTACTTTTGACAGGGAACTCCTCGGTCTCTGGCTCGCCGTCCGGCATTTCCGGTTCCTGCTAGAGGGCCGCGAGTTTACTGCGTACGTGGACCACAAGCCCCTCACGTTTGCCATGTCCAAGACGGCCTTGCCATGGTCTGCTCGCCAGCAGCGACAACTCTCCTACATTTCGGAATTCACTACCGACATCCAGCACGTCGCTGGTAAGTCTAACCAGGTAGCTGACTGCCTCTCTAGGGCAGTGATTGGAGCGGTCCACCTAGGACTGGACTATGCACAGATGGCCGCTGACCAGGCCACGGACCCGAGCATCCTCCGTCTCCGGACCTCCGACACGGGGCTCCACCTGCAGGACGTTCCTTTCAGCGACACAGATGTCACCCTCCTGTGTGACGTCTCCACAGGACAGCCCAGGCCCATCGTCCTGGACAGCTGGAGACGCCCCGTGTTTGAAGCTGTGCACGGCCTCTCTCATCCAGGCGGTAAGCCATCCGTGCACCTGACCTCCGCTAAGTTTGTGTGGGAGGGACTTAAGAGAGACGTGAAAGTGTGGGCCGACTCGTGTGTTGCCTGTCAGCGGGCTAAGATACACCGCCACATTAAGGCGCCCCTGGAACGCTTCGCAGTGCCGGAGAGACGATTTGACCATGTCCACGTCGACCTGGTTGGTCCCCTACCCTCCTCCCATGGGTTCACCTACCTCTTCACTGTGGTGGACAGGACTACGCGCTGGCCTGAAGCTGTTCCCCTGGCATCCACGACATCTGCTGATGTGGCCCGGGCTTTTATTGGGTCGTGGGTCTCACGTTTCGGTACGCCTTCCGACCTTTCATCTGACAGCGGGCCACAGTTTACCTCAGAGCTATGGAATGCTGTGGGTGAGGCTCTGGGCGTCAAGCTTCACCGCACTACCGCCTACCACCCTCAGGCGAACGGCCTATGTGAGCGCTTCCACCAGTCCATGAAGGGTGCGCTTCGGGCTACTCTCAAGGACTGCAACTGGGTCGACAAGCTCCCATGGGTCATGCTGGGCCTGCGGACCGCCCCGAAGGAAGACCTGCAAGCCTCCTCTGTGGAACTGGTGTACGGCACGCCGCTGCGAGTCCCAGGCAATTTCATGCCCAACGCAACGCGTCCCTGGTCAGCTGTAGACCAACATGCCTCCTTGCTGGACGGGGTCAGAGCTGTCACACCCGTCCCTACCGCCCAACACGGCGCTCCGGTGTCCCAGGTGCCCCCAGGTCTGCAGTCAGCGGACTACGTGTTCATCCGTCACGACGCACACCGCCCCCCTCTGCAACCCCCTTATGACGGCCCCTTCCGCGTCCTGGAACGGGGAACTAAGCACCTGGTGGTGCATTTTGGGGGCACGGCCGAGCATGTTTCAGTGGACCGAGTTAAACCCGCACACCTGGACTTGACGCAGCCGTTGGAGTTAGCCCAACCTCCTCGTCGCGGTCGTCCCCCGGCTCCGCCTCCTCCCCCGTGGAGGCCCGCGCTGCATCTTCTGCTCCTCAGGCCTACCTCCACAGGCCCGCGTCAATGCCTCCCAGAGACACTCCGGACCCTGTTACCCGGAGCCGCCGCAGGGGGACGACAGGCCGTCCGCGCCTGCCTGACTTCGATTACTAGGGCGAATTCTGGGGGGGCTCATGTGGTGGACACGTATTGGGGATAGAATTCACCCCAGGAACTAAGGGTTAAGTCAGGGTTGCCCTGGCAGGTTAACACAGGGTTAAGTTATGGTTGTTCAGCCAGTTTTCTGGTTATTCTTGCCGCCTCTGCTCAGTTGAGCTGTGGTTTTGTTGTCTCTCTGATTTACCGTTGATTAAAGAAAGTTGCCTACACGGCTAAAGTGTGAACCTACGGTCTTCTCCGTTCCTTCGGCTCTACAAGATCTACAATCACAATTCAATTTGCTATCTACAAATAAGGCAGTGCGCTCATTACTCCATTCTCTTGGTTTTTATTATGAGTATGGAGAAAAGCAGAGTAGGCTTCTTGCTCATCAATTAAAATTACAATCTGCATCTTGGCTTATACCTCAGGTGAAGGATCCTGGTAATAACCTGGTGACAGACCCTAAAGAAATTAACAAAATTTTATATCATTTTACTGTACTTTATACACTTCTGAAGCACCAGTAGACAATTCCAAAATGATTATATTTTAAAGGAATTTAAATATTCCAACAATTAGTGACGATCTTGCCTTAGATTTAGAGAGTCAGGTAGGTCTGGTAGAAACTTTTACAGCTATACGATCAATGTAGAGTGGGAAGATGCTCAGTCCAGATGGTTATTCTACCGATTTCTATAAGAAGTTTGCTGACAAGCTCTCTCTTCTCTTGCTTAATGTTCCAAGACTCGGTTGAAAAAGGTCAGTTAACTTTGACGCTCTGTCAAGCATCCATATCCCTTCTACTTAAGAAAGACAAGGACCCCACTAACTGTGACTCCTTTTGTCCTATCTCACTTTGTAATGTAGATGTCAAACTCATTGCAAAGGTGTTTGCTCTCTGCTTAGAATCAATTCTTCCAAATGTCATCTCTGAAGACCAAACAGACTTCATAAAAAATTGCCATTCATTCTCAAATATTCGTAAACTTTTAAATATTATCTAGTCTCCCAGCAACAACTCTTCTCTTGAAGTAGTCATCTCCCTAGATGCGGAGAAGGCCTTTGACCGAATTGAATGGGGCTATTTACTCACAGTACTTGACAAATTTGGTTTTGGTAATAATCTTATCACATGGATCCGTCTTCTCTATACCTCACCACAAGCTTCAGTCTGCACTAACTAAAAGGTCTCCATTCTTTAATCTGTCCAGGGGAATTCATCACGGGTGCCTCTATCCCCACTGCTTATCGTTATAGCCATCAAACCACTTTCCATAGCACTACGGACTTCAACATTATTGCAAGGTGTGAGAAGAAGAGGGGTTGAGCGCCATGTGGCTTTGTATGCAGATGATTTATTAGTGTACTTAACTGACCCTGAATCTTGTACAGTAACAATTGTCTCACTCCCTGAGGATTTTTGGTAATTTTCTGGGTACAAATTAAACTTTAATATGAGTGAATGCTTCCTCATCAATGAGAAAGTCCTACAAATTCGACAAGCTTCGATCCCATTTCACTTATCCTATTCAGGTTTTAAATATCTTGGTATTAAAATTACTCGCTCCCTCTTTTTTCTTTACACAGCAAATTTCACCCCACTGCTAAATTAAATGAAACTTGATTTCAATAGATGGAGTAGCCTGCCACTATCATTAACTGGTAGACTCTAATCAGTAAAAATGAAAATTCTCCCGAAGTTTTTATATGTTTTCCAGGGTCTCCCCATATTCCTCCCTAAAACATTTTTTTGCCCAATTAATCAAACAATCAGCCATTTTATTTGTGGATGCAGACAACCCAGAATTAGCCCTACTCTTCTTCAACGAAACAAAGAAATGGGTGGCTTAGCTCTTCCCAGTTTTATCCATTACTACTGGGAAGTGAATATACAAAAAAAATATAATTTTGGCTCCATGCACTGGAATCTTGTTGGGGCTGATTAGAGGCGCAGTCATGTCGCTCGTCTTCACTTCCAGCACTTCCAGTCTTTTCACCACTCCCTGTAAAACCATCTCGCTACACCTTGAACCCTATAGTACTTTCTACTTTAAAAATAAGGATCCACTTCTGAGGTCACTACAATTTCAAAACATTATCTGTATTAGGACCTATCAGCAACAATCATCTATTCCCTCCCTCAACCTTTGACTCTACTTTTTCCAAGTGGAAGGTTGTAGTTTTACAATATTTTAAAGATTTATTTCATAATAACACATTTTCCTGATTTGATGATCTAGTACATCAAAAATACGATTTACCTCGCTCCAATATGTTTAGGTTTAACTTTATACATATGCGATTTCCCTCATTTCCTTTTCTTCCACCCCAAGTCGCTTGGGAAAAATATGTTAAACCCTAGCCTCCGTGCTCAAAAAGGGCTAAATATCATTCTTGTATGAGAGCCTCTAATGCTTAGAAAATCATTCAACTCAGAAAATCAAAGCACACTGGCAGAAGGCACTAGATTGAGCTACCAGATGACTATTGGGAGTTAGCGTTAAAACGGGTTAACTCATCCTCCTCATTGGAATCAGAATACTTTATTCATCCCCGAGGGGAAATTGGGTTCTATTGCAGACACTCACGCTAGATAAATAAGAAATAGAAATAAGCACAAAAGATATCAATAAGCACAGTGCACATAACACCCTATATATACTGCACTACCGTAGCACACAACAAGCAGCACAAACAAAACTCGACAGGGTGCCCCAACACAGAACAGCAAACAGGAGAGCGCTGGCCACCACAGACTCATGCCACATCCTGAGCATTGTTGGGCAGATGTTGAAGGACCTCAGCCTCCTCGGTAAGTAGAGACAGCTCTGTCCCTTCTTGTAGAGGGCATCAGTGTTCTTAGCCCAGTCCAGTTTATTGTCTATATACTATGTCCCCAGGTACTTATAGTATTCCACAGTGTCCACACTGACCCCTGGATGGAGACAGGGGTCACTGGTGTCATGTTCCTCATCAGATCAACAACCAGCTCCTTTGTCTTAGTCACACTGAGCTGCACATTGTTCTGCTCACACCACGTGACAAAGTTTCACACCACAGCCCTGTACTCAGCCTCCTCGCCCTTACTCATGCATCCGACTATAGCAGAGTCATCAGAGAACTTCTGAAGATGGCAGGACTCTGTGTGGTAGTTGATGTCCATGGTGTAGAGGGTGAAAAGGAAGGGAGACAGGACCATCCCCTGCGGAGCCCCAGTGTTGCTGACCACTTTGTCTGACACACAGTGTTGCAGGCACACGTACTGTGGTCTACCAGTGAGGTAGTTAACAATCCAGGACACAAGGGGGGCATCTACCTGTATTGCTGTCAGCTTCTCACCCAGTAGAGCTGGCCAGATGGTGTTGAAGGCATTGGAAAAGTCAAAGAACATGACCCTCACAGTGCTTGCTGGCTTATCCAGGTGGGCATAGGCATGTTTAAGCAGGAAAATCATGGCATCCTCAACTCCCAGTCGGGGTTGGTAGGCGAACTGGATGGGGTCTAAGTGTGGCTTGACTGTGGGCCAAAGCTACTCCTGGATGAGTTTTTCCAGAGTCTTCATGATGTGTGAAGTCAATGCTACCGGTCTGTAGTCCTTGGAATCCCTGGGATGCAGCGTTTTAGGCACAGGAACGAGGCAAGTCTAAGGCTCCTGTTGAAGACATGGTGAAGCACTCCACATAACTGAGGGGCACAGGCTTTGAGCACCCTGGGGCTAACACCATCCAGGCCTGCCGCCTTACTTGCGTGAAGTCTCATCAACTGTCTTCTGACATGGTCAACCGTGAAGCACACTGTAGGATGGAGAGGGCCATTAGTCCAGGAACCTGACGGGGGGGGGTAGGGCCCCCACTGGAGGCTGAAGGGATGTAAGGAGGAGGAGGGGGAGGTAGGGGCAGTGAAGTTGACGGTTGGTGAGGGCAGGCAACAGATGATACCGGGGTGGGGGGGTCATTGTGTCAAATCTGTTAAAAAACACATTAAGTTCATTGGCCCTGTCCAAGCTGCCCTCCACTGCTCTGCTGCCAGTCGGCCTGAAACCAGTGATGGTCTTCATACCACTCCAGATCTCCCTCATGTTGTTCTGTTGAGACCTCTCTCATGTTGTTCTGTTGGAGTTTTTGCTCCAACTTCCTCCTGTAGTTATCTTTAGCCTCCCTGATTCTCACTTTAAGGTCCTGTTGGATTTTTCTCAACTCCTCCTTATTGCCAGCTCTAAAGGCCCTCTTCTTTTCGTTCAGGATGGCTTTGATGTCCTTTGTTACCTATGGCTTATTATTTGAATAACAATGGACAGTCTTTTCAGGGACAATGCAGTTCACACAGAAAGTTATATAGTCGGTGACACACCCTGTGACCCCATCCAGGTCATCCCCGTGCAGCTCACAGAGCCTGCCAGTCTGTTACCTCAAAACAGCCCTGGAGTTTCACACAGAACTCCTCCAACCATTTCCTCACTGTTTTTGTGGTCACTGGCTGCTGTTTCACAAGGGGCACATAGCAGGGGTTCAGATATACTAGATTGTGATCCGACTTACCCAGGGGAGGGAGGGGAGAAGAGCTGTAAGCCTCTTTCATGTTAGCATACATTAAGTCCAGTGTCCTCCCCTCTCGGGTTGTGCAGTTCACATACTGGGCGAAGTTGGGCAGGGTTTTCACCATGGAGACATGGTTGAAGTCACCTGAGATTATGATGAGGGCACTCGGGTATTGTGTCTGAAGATGAGCTATGGTGATGTGAATGACACCGCACACTGCCGTCGGGTTGGCAGAGGGGGGAATGTAAACAGCTACCACAATATCATGTGAGATTTCCCCGGGCAAATAATATGGCCTGAGTCCCACTGCTAACAGTTGAATGTCAGGGCAACAAATACATTCCTTGATGGTAATGTGACCAGGATTACACCATCTGTTGTTAACGAGAATAACAACTCCTCCACCCTTGCTCTTACCACTTCCCGAGCAATCCCTGTCAGCCCGAACGGTCTGAAAGCCGTCGATGGAAACATTGTGGTCGGGGATATCCTGGTGCAGCCATGTTTCAGTGAAACATATGAGGGTACACTCACCAAACTCTCTCTGATTCCTGACTAGCGCTGTGTGCCAGCCTAACACTCATTCAATTTAAGGTGTTACATAGAATCCATTTTAGTAAACCCAGGCTAGCTGAGATATCCCCAGGCTTAGATCCACGGTGTGACCATTGCCCTCACTCACCCGCAGATCTGACCTATATGTTTTGGTCATGCTCTGCACTTCAAGATTATTGGTCTTTGGTTTTCAACACCCATTCAGATGTCTTAGGAGTCCCTATTAAATCCACAACAAATACATTGTTCTTCTCCTTGAACACTAAACAAAGTGATCTTATTGCATTCATATATCTTCTGGCTTGCCGAAGGATTCTTTTAGCCTGGAAATCTCCCTCATCACCATCACATTCTGGATGTTTAAAAGATATAATGTTATATTTAACCTTAGAATAAATTAAATGTAATTTGAGGGGATCAAAAGAACGTTTTTACTCCAAATGGCAACCTTTCCTATTTTGCAAACCTGTCTGTATTACCCTTGGAGTAGAGATCAGATGGCGGTGAGATATTTGTCCTCATTCTATCCAAACTATGCTGAATTTGTCATTATTCATCTATACCCTTGCAGCTTTGGCTGGCTTGTTTACATTTTGCATATATTTTACCAATGTTCATTGTTTAATGCTCTTGTCTATGAGACTTAATCAGTGTAAACCCATAAACCTATTATGAACTGTTGAGACTGAGATATGGTATTGTCATTTTATTTTCCGATACTCCTAAGGCATGGATTGGGGGGGGGGGTTCATCTGTTGTTTTGTCTGTTGTATGTTTTACATTTCTTCTGAAAATATAAAACGTGAATGTATTTGTTACTTTTGGATACTGTATTTGTACCTACATCTCCAGTGAAAAAAAAATGCTTCTGAAAAAAATTTTTTTTTACAGCAGCTTTCGGAGGTGACCACAATAGAAATGGAAAAATTAAAATGGTGGTTTGACATATACAAATTATCCTTATATCTGGACAAAACAAAGTTTACGTTGTTTGGACATCACATAATAAATATCAAAGTAAAAGTAGTGACAGACAATGTCCAACTAGAATGAGTATATGAAAAGACATTTCTAGGTGTGATACTAGACCGCAAAATCTGCTGGAAACCTTACATAACATATGTGCGAGTAAAACTGGCAAGGAGCATTGCTGTCAGGAGAAAAGCAAGACACATTCTGGATCATAAATCATTGTACACTCTGTATTGTTCATCTATTTTACCATATCTGATGTACTGTGTGGTGGTATGGGGTAACACCTACAAAACCAACCTACAACCATTATGTATACTACAAAAAAAGAGCCATAAGGATCGTTAATAATGTAGGATATCGTGAACACACCAACAAGCTATTTTTAAAGTCAAGTGCCTTGAAGTTCAGGGATTTAATATAATTTAACACAGCACAATATAATGTTCAAAGCAAGAAACAATCTACTACCGAGTAATATACAAAACATATTCTCAGAGAAGGGGGATATAATTTAAGAGAGGAATTAAACTTCAAGAAATTACGTGTTGGTACAACTTTGAAGCGCATGGGTATTTCAATATGTGGGGTAAAATTGCGAAACAGTTTGAGCATGGAACTCAAACAATGTACAAACATTACACAGATCAAGAAGAAGTGCAAAGGTCCGATTTTCAAGAGATATAGGGATGACGAAGAGTTGTGTTAACTGTCTAAGTTTTACTCATCTTCAAACATCCCTGATTACTTTTTTTTGTCTTTCTATGTCACCGAGTGGATATTTGGGTTGTACGTAGAGATCTGTTTATTCTTGGTACATGACATTATAATGTTTTTCTTTTCCATTTCTTTTTCTTCTTTCTTTCATGTGTTTTTGATGTGGGTTTTTTTTTGTCTTATTTTTCACAGTAATTCAATTTGTATTGTGCAGCACAACTTCCATTTAATGTGAACTATACAGTACAGTGGGAATTGAATTTGAAATGTATAGTAGCTGAATTAACTTAAGAGTAGGTGAGCTAGGGTAGGAAAAATAAGTGTATACTTCTCCTTTTCCAACATGTAACAAATAATCTGATGCATATGGAGATTTATTCACTGAGTTTGATGTGTGGATTTGTTGATCACTTATTGGCAATGGCTTATCTGTATGTTATATATCTACATGTTTGAAATAAATCCTCCTCATCGTCATCATCATATCAAATGGGATTTGGTTTTTAATAATTTATCTTTTTTAAACCAGCCAACCTTAGTCAAAGTAAGACTGACTAACAGGCACAGAACTACTTGATGAGTCAATGACTTAAAACAAGACACAAAAAAAAGCAAAAATGTGAAATGCCTAAAGAGTCAGTCAGTGGGAATAACCCTAATCAATGTTAACTAGCTGAAGAGGCTGAGGTAAGACAAATACAGATATTTTACTGGAAGAACCACATGCCCTTTAAGTTCACCCTTTTCAAAGAAATAAACACTGTCAAACACTTAGTGAGTCAAATCCATCAAATGTCTAAAATCTCAACCTCAGCCTATTTCAACTCTGAACAAAGATCTAAATATGAAAAAATTATGCTGGTGGAGTCACAATGGGTATGAGTTGTACAAGATAAAACTGTGTAGTTAGAATGTCTTGATACATACTCAATAATCCAGGTAAGAGAATCACAGAAAGTTGAACCAGTTCATCTGGATATAACATTTATTGAGAGAAACGTTATATCACTCGTCTAAGTGACCTTATAATGTAATCCTTATAAACAATACAGTGGCATAATGACCAAAAACAATCAGTTTCATATACAAATATGGGTGTGAGCATTAATTAGAGTTTCAATTGTCATGTGTACTATTCACAGAGGATTTGGGAATGGTTGCAATCACAGCATTGTAAGATGGCGACAGATGTACTCTCAGACCCCCCCCCCCCCTTCGTTTCAGGGATGGTCATTCCCTCTTAACATAGATGGCCTCTTTGACTCCCCATTCAAACCAGTGTTACTTCCTATCAAGGATGTGCACATCCTCATCCTTGAAAGAGTGGCCACTGGCCTGTAGATGGGTGTAGACTGTGGAGTCCTGGCCTGATGTGTTAGCTCTCCTGTGTTGTGCCATTCTCTTAGCCAGCGTCTGTTTGGTTTCCCCAATGTACAAGTCACGGCAATCCTTCTGGCACTTAACACTACATTGCTCTGTTTGTGCCGGGGGACCTGATCCTTGGGGTGGACCAACTTCTGGCGCAGCGTGTTTCGGGGTTTGAAAGCAACTGAGACACGATGTTTGGAAAATACGTGTCTCAACTATTTCAACACTCCCGCCACGTAAGGTGGCAGGAGTTAATATAAAACTGATCGTTGGTTTCGGTCATTATGCCACTGTATTGTTTATAAGGGTGGGGATACCTGCAGTCAGTTTGGACTGAAGAGGTCACTTAGAAGAGTGATGAAACATTTCTCTCACTAAAAGTTGTGTCCAGATGAACTGCTTCATCTTTCTGTGATGTGTGGTTAGAGTTACAGGCCACACACATTTCCCTGTCAATATTTAGAGTTAGATGTAGAACTGCAACTTGTATCTCGCTCTATGATTATCGTAATCTAAATGTTAGAAGGATAATCATAATAAAGTCGCAATAAAATGTTGGAGGAAAAACAAAATAAATGACGTCAAGGGTGCATTGAATGTGCTCAACAGCATCAAGCAAAAATGATTCAAGGAACGCAAGTTATTGTCTATACTTTATGACAATGATAAGACCATAAATAATATGACGAAGGCTGTAAGTGGACTTCATGGTTCTTTGTGTAGGAGATGTGCAAAAGCTGGTCCTTTCAAAAGGAAATCAATGACCCGAAGACAGTTGAAGGGGATGTTATAAAGCAAAGTTTGGTGTTCCTTAGGGCCATACAAGAAAAGGAAAATATTTATATTGTTTCAAAAATCAAGACCTCTACTGATTGGAATGAAATTGGTGTGATAATTGTCAGGACGGTTGTAGATACTATTGTCAAACTGTCGACGGATATTTGTAAGCTACGTTCCAAACTAGTTGATTTTCCAAGTGTGGTGACGGCTTGAAATGGTCGAATTACAGCCGCAGTTTGATACCGGATTACTATTCACTTTGGATAAAACCAAGCTTATGCTGTTTGTTTATCAATAAAGAAACACCCAAGTACAAGGAGATTGATAATGTTGATATTGAAAGTATTATGTAAAAACAAGTTTCTGAGTGTGATATTAGACCACAAACTCTGTTGGAAAGCTCATATAAGACACGTGGGAGCAAAGTTGCCAAAGAACTTGGCAAATTTGAAAAAAACAAACCACTTATCAGATCATAAAGCTCTATGTAGTCTGTCTATTGTCCATGGTAATTTTACTGTATTTGTGTTGCCTGGGGTATGAAAGCGCAGCAAGTTCATTATGCATGCCACAGAAAGGAGCCGTTAGGAGAGTAAATAATTCTGAACTTTGTGAACATACTGGTTTTAATGGCACTTGTTTTAAAGTTGAAGGATTAACTGGTGTTTAAGATGGCACAAATAATGCATATAGCAAGAAAACGTACTTCCAGCCAGGTAAAATAAACAACTTGTTCTCTGCCAGGGAAGGGGGCTATGAATTAAGTGGCAAAGTCAAGTTAAAAAAAACCCAAAAACGGTGTTTGAAGTACTCTCAAGACTATGTGTACTTCAATCCATGAGGTGGGTCTGTGGAAAGGCCTATGAATCAGTATAAGATTATGTTAAAGGACTTTTTGAATTATATGCAAATATTGAATGATATATGAAGTTCTGTTGCATTCAGGATTACAGGATTGTTGCTCTCTAAAAGGAGACTTTTACCTTGTGATGCTTTGAATAATGCCATAAAATAATAGCTAAATTTTAATATGAAATTGACAAGAGTACAGAAAGATTGTGGGAATAAATAAAAGTTCAATTCATCCTACTCCTTTTTCAGATGTATTAAATATTCTTTTTTTTTCTTTTTAAGAAGAAGCATGCATTTCTTCTAGCTGTAATTTGTTTTGTTTCTTACATGTTCGAAATAACTTATGTGATACCAATGACTTCATCTGGTCCTGCCGGTTTGCAAACGTTCTGATCCATTTTTCTCTTTCATGAGTGCGTGCATAGACTCACACATGCACTAAGTACCACCTATTATAACACCCAGGCCGACCCCCTCTTCCTGTGCAATACCACAGTAGGGGTGTGTGTGTGTGTGTGTGTGTGTGTGTGTGTGTGTGTGTGTGTGTGTGTGTGTGTGTGTGTGTGTGTGTGTGTGTGTGTGTGGGAGGGTGTATTAAAAGTGAATCAGTTGAAAAGTAAAATAATGTACGAATATTACCTGAGTCTGTCTCACAGTCGACGGTCTCTTGGTTATATATCTTCTTGCCTTGTCAGTGAAACACAGTAGTCCTCCTTCCACCTTGCATTACTCGCTTGTTGAATCAAATGCTCTTGTGCATGTCATTTCTTGGAAGATGAACTGTGCTTTTTTAGTCTATGCTGTGATGAACATGGGGAGAGGTGTTATCGTGGTTTCCTGGCAAATGTCCTTTTATGCACATCTGCATGGTGAGGAAAGAGTATAGATGAAAAGAAAGAAATTACAAATACAAATCCAATCTGAATTTTTTTTATTAGACCCGGAAAGTCAGCCCATACACTTTTAAGAACAACATAAGCCATTTGATGCGTGGATTCACAAATAATTTTGATTAATTTTGGCATAAATAGCTCACAACATGTGAACTCAACACAGGCACCATGCATAGACACCCCGTTATTGGAATAAATGAGTTTCAGCAAGATAAAAAGTAAATAAACCCACTGAACACAGCTTGTGAATGCAAAGGTATTACGTAACTTCAGCATCATACAAAGGTGCAACTTTATCAGCTTTCAAGAACTGCTCTATATGTATGGCATTGGCCATGAATGGTTTCTAAAATACTTTCAACTTTATCAAAAAGAAAAGAAACAGGCACACTGCATTGAAGCGATTTTTTTCAGAAAGCCTTTAATAAATAGAGCATGGCAAAAAAGTTAAAAACAAGTGGGCCTAGGCATTGTGGCCATATTGGCCTTCTTCAGGGCACAAAACCGTGTAACAAACAGGAAGTAAAACAAGCTATAAGCAGCACTCACAGGTAAAGGAGCGGTGGAGCTTCTCAACACACAACAACTGACATACAAAGAAAGACAAAAAGTAAGTAGACACATAATGACAATGAATAAGTTGCTCAATGCAAACCATAATCACCAAGAAAAGAGAGACAATCACCAAGCACACAAATCAAAAATACAATTGCCCACAATAGCACAAATGCATATGACATTAAATTATATAATTAACGAAAAAGGCGAGGAATCAAATTCTTTATTTATATGTAGTCGTAGGAAGGACGTAGCATTCAAGGTGCTAATCCGAAATTGATTGAATGAACGTCTTCCACTGAGGGAGAGATCCAAGTTGCCCCCCCCAGTGGACTTAGGGATCACCTCCATCACCAGGGTAGAGCGCCCTGCCTGCTGGTAATGGACAGCCATGGGGTAAACCGGGTTCCTAGTAGTATGTATGGAATTGAATTGATTGGTTTGCATTGATCGATTTATTAATTGTCAATTTAAATGTCTACTTACTTGTCTTTGTCAGTTTTATGTCACATGATTTGTTGGTAAGCTCCACCTATTGTTTACTTGTGGGTGTTGCTTATACTCTGTTTTGGGTCACTAGCCCATCACAAGGACCCCCCCACCCACACACACGCGCGCGCGCACCCAGATCAAACTTACACAAATAGAGAGAACGTGCAGACTGCACCCAGAAGAAACGGCACTGAACCCAAGACTGACTTGTGGAACAACAACGCTAACCACTAAGCCATCATGCCACCCAGTTTATGAGGAGTATTTTCAATGGCTAATCAGTAGTCAGTCTTCATATGATCCACCAAGAGATAAGAATTGGTAGTTGAGATGGAGTGTAGATGCCACAGTTCTTTACACTTACACAATAAGACCTGAACAGGTGTGTCCTTCCTTATGTGGTTAGGTTCTGCAAGGAACAGATTTCATTTTGGTTCCCAAAATTAGAAGTTAAAAATCACAAACATCTTCATTTTTTTCTTTCAGTTTCAGATTAGGAAAGACGGATTAAATGCTGACTCATCTGGCTTCTTTCTTATCATATCGTGTCTGCATGTCATGACTGTGGTGCCTCTGAGAGTCTGGCATCAGTGGCATAAGGATTAGTTTCCAGTTGGACTTTACCACAAAGCTTATGGGAAAAACCAAAAATTTCTACAAACAGGTTTTCTGTGCAACATTTATTTCAGCAAAAGAGCAAAGCTAAATATACATATTGTAATAGGGCTATCATAGGGTTCAAGGGATGAAATTACCAATGTTTTTGGCAGACAGACAGATGATGGCAACCATCTTGTTAATCAAATCCATTTAAGGTACATTTATAGCACTTTGGTCACTTTAAGATGCAGGCTTTTTTTGGTGAGAATGGTCAAGTGTTGAAGCTTTAAGAGAAAATGTGAAGTTATGACCATTTCTTTTCATGACCATGTTCTTTCTCAAGTTTATTGGTAACAGGTGTGGTGTGCATTTGTCATACTTCACATATTGTCAGTTTGTGTATGCAGGCTTCCTTTGGCTGTGGGCCAGTTTTACCGTCAGTTGTTAAAAAACCAAAGATACTTTTTGGGAGTTGGCGATTTCTCCTGCCCCATTGTTTCGTGTCAAAGGGACTTCCATTTTGGGGGATGGATATTCTTTTTTTCTCTCCCTTTTTTCTCCCCAGTTGCATCCGGCCAATCACCCCACTCTTCCGAGCTGTCCTGGTCACTGCTTCACCCCCTCTGCCGATCCGGGGGGGGGCTGCAGACTACCACATGCCTCCTCCGACACATGTGGAGTCGCCAGCCACTTCGTTTCACCTGAGAGTGAGCAATTTCGCCAGGGGGACGCAGCACCTGGGAGGATCACCCAGTTCCCCCCGCCAACAGGTGCCCTGACTGACCAGAGGAGGCGCTAGTCCAGCGAACAGGACACATACCCACATCTGACTTCCCGCACGCAGATACGGCCAATTGTGTCTGTAGAGATGCCTGACCAAGCTGGAGGTAACGCGGGGATTTGAACCGGCGATCTCTGTGTTGATAGGCAACAGAATAGACCGCCATGCTACCTGGACACCTGGGGATAGTCTTTCTTTAAAGCTAGGGTAGGCAATTTATTGTTAGAACAATTTTTGTAATATTTGGTAAAAAAAAAAAAGATTTACATCCTGAAAGGGATCAATAAATGAAAGAGTCTGATCTCTGTAACTGTTCTAGTGTTTTAGATTTAGCATATTGCTAATACACTATTAAACTCATTACATTGCACCTTTGTGGAAGCATATTAGGGAAACTGATAGAAAAAAATGTTCTCAGAGGAAAAAAAAATATGATTCTGTTTCGAGACCATAGTTGAAATTTTGACAATATAGTTGAACTAAGGTCTAAATTGAATTTCATGCATGCAGGCAAAGAAAATGGCAACAAAAAAGGTTAAAATAGACCCTTTCACACCTCTGCCAACAAACACCTGGAAGGAACAGAGTGCACCTTCTGAAGTAGAAAAAGGTGAGCTTTAAAGTGATATGTAAGATATATGATATATATTGGCCTGGCGGCCTGTCCAGGGTGTCTCTCCTCCTGCCACCCCGTGACTGCCGGGATAGGCTCCAGCATCCCCGTGACCCTGAGAGCAGGATAAGCGGTTTGGATAATGGATGGATATATAAATATATATATATATATATATAAACACAGATTTGAGAGGGTAGATTTTAAGCATGACATTTCAACTTCTTGAAAATTATTTTCGAGTTTTTTCCATTACATTTCTCAATTATTATTTTTTTTACTTTATTCACAACATTTCGACTTAAATTATTTTCTACATTTTGAGTTTAATCTCAAAATGAAATTGCTTTTTTCCTCTGTGTGTTTTTTCTCTCTCTCCCTGTTGCCCCAGTATGCTTCCATACAGATCAAACATTTAGCACATGGTTTAATCAATACGCTCAACGTTAGCAACATGACATTATGGTGCACTGCAAGCACAGAGGACGTGCACATGCAACATTGTTGTGACTGGCAGGTTGAGAAGCCTTCTCCCAGAGACCAATCCTGATTGGTTTTTGAGTTTCAGGCTGATTACATGGCCTAGCATAGCCACAGAGAACAGTCTTTTTTTAAGAGCATTTCATCTATTGATATCTGTTGCAGTGAAAATAAATGTTCACCAGATATTGCCAAAATGGTAAATACAAATTTCTAAAAATAAACAGCCTATCCTAGCTTTGAGCACCACTGTCAGGCAGATTGGAGTCATGTTTTATGTCTAGTAACTGACCATCATTATTGCCCATTTTGCCAAATTTAATGCCTCTATTATGTACCATTTCACAGGACATAGCAAACAGTGAAATAAGAAGTGGAAGGAGAGGAAGAAGGGATAAAAATAGTACACTGGCACTAAAATCTATGTTGGTATGGGCTAAGCAAAACCCTTAATCATAACAGAAATTAGGCACTATTGGTATTTAACCCAGCCACTGACAATGCACAAGCCAGTACATTCTTCATGCCAATCCCAAGCCCAGATAAATGGGGAGGATTGTGTCAAGGAGGGCATCCAGCATAAAATCTTTGCCAAATCAAATATGCGGATCATAAATCAGATTTCCATACTGGATCAGTTGAGGCCTGGGTTACCAATGACCACCACCGGTACTGTTGGCCAGCAGGGTGCCAGTGGAAACTATGCTACTGTTGGGTGAAGGAGAGGGGGAAGGCATGTTCAAAGGCAGCGGGAGAGGAGGAAGGGTAGGAGTGTGGAGGTGAGAGTCAGAACTTTGAATGTTGGCACTATGACTGGTAAAGGGAGAGAGTTGGCTGTTATGATGGAAAGAAGAAAGGTAGGTATACTGTGTGTGCAAGAGACCAGGTGGAAGGGGAGTAAGGCCAGGAGCATAGGAGGTGGGTCCAAACTCTTCTACCATGGTGTGAATGGGAGGAGAAATAGGGTAGGGGTAATTTTGAAAGAAGAGTATGTCAAGAGTGTGCTGGAGGTGAAGAGAGTATCAGACAGAGTGATGAGCATGAAGCTGGAAAACGAAGGTGTATTGCTGAAAGTTATCAGCGCATATGCCCCACAAGTTGGGTGTGAGATGGAAGAAAAAGAAGAATTCTGGAGTGAGTTGGATGAAGTGGTGGAGAGTGTACCCAAGGAGGAGAAAATGCCGATTGGAGTGGACTTCAGTGGGCATGTTGGTGAAGGGAACAGAGGTGGTGAGGAGGTGATGGGTAGGTATTGTGTCAAGGAGAGAAATGTGGAAGGAGAGACTGTGGTGGATTCTGTCATAAGGATGGAAATGGCTGTTGTGAATATATATTTCAAGAAGAGGGAGGAACACAGGGTGACGTACAAGAGTGGAGGGAAGTACACACGGGTGGACTATATCTTACGTAGAAGGTGCGATCTGAAGGGGATTGAAGAGTGCACAGTGGTGACAGGGGAGAACATAGCTAGGCAGCATCGGATGGTGGTCTGTAGGATGACTTTGGAGACCAAGAAGAGGAAGAGAGTGAAGGCAGAGCCAAGGATCAAATGGTGGAAGTTGAAGAAGACTGTTGTGTGGAGTTCAGGGAGGAGTTAAAGCAGACACTTGGTGGTAGTGAAGAGTTGCTAGATGGCTGGGCAACCACTGCAGAAATAGTGAGGGAGACAGCTAGGAAGGTACATGATGTGTCATCAGGACAGCGGAAGGACGACAAGGAGAATTGGTGGTGGAATGAGGAAGTACAGCAAAGTATACAGAGGAAGCGGTTGACAAAGAAGAAGTGGGATACTCAGAGAGATGAAGAAAGTAGACAGGAGTAGAAGGAATTGCGGCTTAAATGGAAGAAAGAGGTGGCAAAGGCAAAGGAAACGGCGTATGGTGAGATGTATGAGAGGTTAGACACTAAGGCAGGAGAAAAGGACTTGTTCCGATTAGCTAGACAGAGGGACTGACCTGGGAAGGATGTGCAGCAGCTAAGAGCGATCAAGGATAGAGATAGAAATGTGCTGACAAGTGAGTAAGGTGTGCTGAGAAGGTGGAAGGAGTACTCTGAGGGGCTGATGAATGAAGAAAATGAGAGCAAGACAGTTGGATAATGTGGGGATAGTGAATAAGGAAGTGCTGTGGATTAGCAAGGAGGAAGTGAGGACAGCTATGAAGAGGATGAAGAGTGGAAAGGCAGTTGGTCCAGATGACATACCTGTGGAGGCATGGAGAGATGGCAGCGGAGTTTTTAACTAGATTGTTTAACACAATATTGGAAAGTGAGAGGATGCTTGAGGAGTGGAGAAGTATACTGGTACTAATTTTCAAGAATAAGGGCGATATGCAGAACTGTAGCAACTATAGAGGATCAGCCACAGCATGAAGATATGGGAAAGAATAATAGAAACTTGGTTAAGAGGAGAGGTGATGATTAGCGAGCAGCAGTATGGTTTCATACCATGAAAGAGCACCACAGATACGATGTTTGCTTTGAGAATGTTGATTGAGAAGTATAGAGAAGGCCAGAAGGAGTTACACTGTCTTTGTGGATTTAGAGAAAGCATATGACAGGTGCCGAGAGAGGAGGTGAAGTATTGTATGAGGAAGTCAGGAGTGGCAGAGAAGTATGTAGGAGTGGTGCAGGATATGTATGAGGGAAGTGTGACAGTGGTGAGGTGTGTGGTTGGAATGACAGATGGGTTCAAGGTGGAGGTGGGATTACACCAAGGATCGGCTCTGAGCCCTTTCTTGTTTGCAATGGTGAAGGGCAGGTTGATGGACAAGATCAGGCAGGAGTCTCCGTGGACCGCAGAGGACACTTTGATCTGTAGTGAGAGTAGGGAGCAGGTGGAGGAGAGCCTGGAGAGGTGGAGGTATGCACTGGAGAGAAGAGGAATGAAAGTCAGTAGGAGCAAGACGGAATACCTATGCGTGAATGAGAGGGAGGACAGTGGAATGGTGAGGATGCAAGGAGTAGAGGTGATGAGGGTGGATGAGTTTAAATAATTGGGGTCAACTGTTCAAAGTAACGGGGGAGTGCAGAAGAGATGTGAAGAAGAGGGTGCAGGCAGGGTGGAGTGGGTGGAGAAGAGTGTCAGGAGTGATTTGTAACAGAAGGTTACCAGCAAGAGTTAAAGGGGAGGTTTACAAGATGGATGTGAGACCAGCTATGTTGTATGGTTTGGAAAATGTGGCACTGATGAAAACACAGAAGGCGGAGCTGGAGGTGGCAGAGTTGAAGATGCAAAGATTTTCAATGGGAGCGATGCAGAAGGATAGGCTCAGGAATGAGTATATTAGAGGGACAGCTCAGGTTGGACGGTTTGGAGACAAAGCAAGATTGAAATGACTTGCACGTGTGGAGGAGAGATGCTGGGCATATTGGGAGAAGAATGCTGAATAATGAGCTGTCAGGGAGGAGGAAAAGAGGAAGGCCAAAGCGGAGGTTTATGGATGTGGTGAGAGAGGACATGCATGTGGCTGGTGTGACAGAAGAAGATGCAGAGGACAGAAAGAAATGGAAATGGATGATCCATTGTGGTGACACCTAACGGGAGAAGCCGAAAGTAGTAGTAGTAGTTGCAGTAGTAGTAGTCGTAGTAGTAGTAGTAGGCACTATTGGCAATTATGCACTATGATGGCAGTCTTTATTTGTACTTTTGGGGCAAAATCAAACAGACATTTCTCTGGCTATTCCTCACCTTATATAAGACTGCGATTCTGCTCCCCTTTTATTTATCAATGGCCTCCAACAGGTAAATTAAATACACAAACACCAAAATGTCCCAACAGATTGCTCCACAGCATGGTCACCTCATTGAGAATTTTTGGTAATTTAGATGTGGTATCCAACAAGGGGGGTCAGTGGTAAAGCTACGGTCACCTTAGTTTCCCTGATCCAAAGAGCTGTTCTGTGATTGTCAGTACCAGCACTGACAGAAGCCCCTATACTTCTCAATATGACCTGAACGTATATTCAATATTCACATATCGATTGCTGTTGAATATACTGATCCAAGGTGTGGAGCAGTGATTTCATTTGTGCTCCAATACCAGATTCTCTTTAAGTCTATTAGAAAATGTTCATCAATCAGTGGATGTATTCTCTGCTATGCCTCTACCAGTCCTTTATTTTGTTGGTTGTGCTTTATGTTCCCTTTGGCCACTCATGCCTTCGTTTTAAGATATTGCATTGAATAGATTGACTTTATACTCCACTGGAAAAGGTGTTTATTTAATATTTAAGCTTAAGTTGGAACTGAATCAGTGGGATGTGATGCCATTTGAGTGTGCATACAATGTTGAACCTCTGCAGAACTGAGATATGTGCAAACAAAAAGTTGTTTGCTTAAAATATTGTCAAAGCACAAAAACATTGATGAAGATAACATACATTTTAACCGGTTACAGTTTAAAGCGTAGTATATAAAAAAAATTCTCAACTTTTGCTATAGTAAGAAGTAATGAAATCATATGTACAAAGAGACAATTAGGTTGCAACTACTGTTTTAAGATAAATGTCTATTCCATCTCATATCATCAAACTGCTAGCTCAGTCCCCAAATATATGAAACTAATATCAGGAATGTGATATTTTTAAACGTGTTAGCTACATACAGAAATGCTGCGGTTAGCCTGTTAAAAAGCTGAGTTGTGAGGTTCCAGTCAAAACATGCAATCTTCGGTCAAGCAACCCCGTATCTTCACTGTTCCACCAAGCAAGGGAGAGAAACTGAAAAAAAATCAGCATCAAGATTCAAAAAGCATCTTTATGCTGGGGGCTTGTTTAGGGTAAAGGAGTAAGGTCTGCACACTGAAATGCTCCCAAAACTAATTTATTCTGTGACAAAATTTCGATCAGTCATATTTTCCTCAGCTGTCCAATGACTGCTGGGATAGGCTCCAGCATCCCCATGACCCTGAGAGCAGGACAAGTGATTTGGACAATGGATGGATGGAGCTCTTCCTCAGCACTTCGATCTGATTGACTGAAACATTGCTGCCGAATAAATTCGTTTTGGGGGCATTTCAGTGTGCAGACCTTACTCTTTTGTTCTAGTTTCACAATGTTTGTCTTGCACATTAATAATTTTTCCTGGATGTGCACATACTTGGTTCCTCTTCTTAGGGCTTATTTAGAGTGACACGATGTATTACCGTTTGTTGAAAAAGTGTTTGAGAATAGAGGAGCTAAGATCTGTCACTTTATGGCTCCAGAAATAAAAAAAGCCCTATCTCTTAAGGCTAGAAATACATTAGCAACATTCTGAGATGTGTTACAGCTCAGGTGCAGCAATGCTGCCTTCAGGTGGAACTGAGAGCAGGAAATGCAACAACGACAACAAAATACCAAACATTTCATGCAAAATTAATGACATGGTGGGCAGTGATCAAAACTGAAAAAAACAAAAAAAAAAACAAAACGCTAACGTTGGTCACGGTAGAGTTATACTTCATCATTCCCTGTGAAACATTGAGACCTACCATCTATCTAGAGGACGACAGTAGAGGTGACATCAGAGGGTCTAGACATAACTGAGCTTCTGGCTGAGCTCTCTGACATATCTCTGGAGGAGAGAAGGGAACAACAAGGAAACCAATTCCTCAGCAGCCTCTGCACACGCCGCATGAACTTCTGTCCTACAAAGGCATATATGATGGGGTTCAGACAGCAGTGAGTAAATGCAATAGTCTCAGTCACTTGTATTGAGAAGCTAATGGCTTCTTCCCTTTGGCAATAATTTCCAAGCAGTTTTCCTGACTGCAGAAAAGTCAAGAACAGGGTGATGTTATACGGGGCCCAGAACAAAAAAAATATGACCACGATGATGATGATCAACTTGATAGAGCGGTGCCTCTTGGTGCTTCGCATCCCCACCAAAGTGCAGATGATCCGAGAGTAGCAAGCTACCATTATCAGCAGAGGAAGCAGGAGACCAAAGATGTTCATTGCTAGGATGTTGAAATCCTTCCAGCCTTGGCTGTCAGTGTAGTAATCACACCTCAACACACTCGAATCATTTCTCACCTGTGTGAAGATCATGTAGGGAAGGGAGATGCACATGCTCAGCAGCCACACGAACACGGTCAAAGCCATTCCTACCCTCAATGTGCGATGGTGTGCCAATGTGTGAGCGTGGACGATGACCACATAGCGATCCAGCGTCATGACAACCATGATGAAGGTGCTATTGTAAAATCCCAGGGTGAAGATACTGGTAACAAAACGGCACAGGAAGTCTCCGAAGACCCATTCAGCAGCAGCGGCATAGTGGGCGAGGAATGGAAGTGAGATTACGAAGAGCAGGTCGGCGATAGACAGGTTGAGCAGGCAGATATCCGTCAGATTGGTCAGGTTGTGGTTTTTCATCAGGACAAACGCCACCAGGCCATTACCTCAGAAATGAAACAAATTCTTAAACAACAATATATAGCTTCAAATCTATACAAAACCACATTTCTATCAATCATTCCAATCTTCATTTCAATCACGATAATCCACGTATTTGAAGTGTATATTTGCTGGAGGTGGCAGAGTTCAAGATGCTAAGATTTTCACTGGGAACGAAGAAGAAGGACAGGATTAGGAACGATTATATTAGAGGGACCGCTCAAGTTGGACGGTTTGGAGACAAAGCAAGAGAGGCAAGATTGAGATGGCTTGGACATGTGTGGAGGAGAGATGCGGGGTATATTGGGAGAAGGATGCTGAATATGGAGCTGCCAGGGAAGAGGAGAAGAGGAAGACCAAAGAGGAGGTTTACGGATTTGGTGAGGGAGGACATGCAGGTGGCTAGTGTGACAGAGGAAGATGCAGAAGACAGGAAGAAATGGAAACGGATGATCCGCTGTGGCGATCCCTAACAGGAGCAGCCGGAAGTAGTAGTAGTAGATATTTTCTTGTATGTAAATAATAATATGACTTTAAGCTTTGGCAATAAATTGATCTACTGTATACAGACTACACTTAGAATGCAGTGCACAGAGCATGACTCCCTAACAGTATACAAGCAGATCCATACAGGTGGGGTGGAGGTAGTTCAGCAGCATGGCATACATAAGAAGAACTGGTTTCCTCTGGTGGAATTGCCTGCCTTAAGCAGGGGCCATTTTGGTTGGTGTGTCATTAATATGTGGCAGAGGCCAACTAGACCGGCAGTCAGAAAGACTTCCGTGAATGAAATTGCTCTGCATAATTTCTACTTGCACTTGCATGTGTGCATGTTGACACAGACATGCATAAACACAAACCAATGTTGCATGTATAATTATTGTGGTGGGTTGTGGGGGGTTATTTTTGGTTCTGAGATTCAGGTTTGTCCATTCTATTTATGAGTTGTAATTTAAGTATGACACTTATATCTGCATTGCATACTAACTGTATTGTCTTGCTATTATTTGTGCTATGATACCTACCTATGAAGCCAGTGATGAAAACTAAAGTATAGAGCGTCGGCAAGAACACCTTTCCAAAGTCTCTCACATTGCTGTTATTGCACGGAGAATAGTCTGCGGTGGAATCATAGTAATCTCCATAGTCTAATGTAGTTGAATTTGGTTCAGAATCTGCACAGAGGGGGGGAAAAAACAGATCTTGACGTCATTGTCAGATGGTTCATAACAAGCAAAGCCATGCACAAATAAATCACACTGCTAGTGCAAAAATCTAAGGATGCTCCTTCACATTTCAAATTCGATTCATTCACTTTAGGAGTTAAAAGGATCAAATCACCTGTGTCGCAATCTAATGTTCATATCCATGTGACTATTCTCTACCCATCTTATTTCTGGCATATCAAGTGCCATTTTTTAATCTACATCCGCCATTTACCAAAAAAAAATAGAAAAAAGAAAAAAGAAAGAAAACTCGAGCTAAATGGAGCCTATCCTGCCATCTACTGGTTAACATAAGCAATCACAGACTAATTGGTTACTATTGCATGTATTTAGGATCTGACAGACACATACACGCATACAAGGACATCCATATTTATTATCAATTTTGTTTTTTATTTTATTCATCATTATCATTGTTTATTTGTTATTTTGATTTTTTTGTATCAGTTTGTTTTATTATTATTTGATTATTTATTTGCTCCTTGTTTGTTCAGCACGTTGACGGTTTCATTTAATGAAGTTTATATATATATGTGTATGTGTGTGTGTGTGTGTGTGTGTGTGTAGACAGTATTTGTAAAAGCTAGCACGCATTCATAGACACACGCACAAAAACAAAAACAAAACATAAAAAAAACAAAAACAAAGCGAGCGTTCAGATAGAGAAGATATGAAATAAGACATGACACTGAATACTGGTTGTAGCTATTAGCAAAGCTTTATCGAGTACTTGTGTCTGACAGATTTTGCAAAATTACTTTAGACCTGTTCATAATGCTTAAAAAGAGAATTCCTCGAATGACATTTCACCTGTGGGCACATTAGAAAATAATTGTACAATTTGCTTTACTTTTGCTCCGGCATCCGTGGCCAAACTCGGTTTTGATAAATCTGTGAAAGGTGGATTTTCACAAATGGCATTAGCTGTTACAAATGCACTCACCGTCCATGGTTGGTGTCACCTCTGTGTTGGTGCATGCAGATGTCAGATCTAGCCTCCTCTCTGCCTGGTTCCTCACTAGTGAGCTGTCCCCTTATGCACGCCGATAAGCTTGTACAATCCTCTAATAACGAGTTGCACATGCACAGACGTATCGATGTTGTTTCCTGTTTCCATTAATATCTTCAGGACATACTGTACAGAGATGACAAAAAAACAAAAAAGTATTGTGTGGTTTAATGTGGTCACAGAAATCTGTCAGAAAGTCGTATTTAACGTCGAAAATATAGATTTTTTTTGGCAATTGACATTGGCACTGTTGACTTGATTTGGTTATTCGGGCATGCGGTTTCAGTTCGTTTAATGCTAGGCCAGCCTCCGAAAGAGTTCACTATAAATGACATGTAAAGTCTACGACATGCGCGTGCTGGTCACTCGCACGCCACTTTGCGATGTGTTCAATTAAACGAAAACGAACATTTTTGGCGTCGAGATCAAAAACGACACAATGCAACTCACGAAAGGAATTTAAGAAAGATTTCATGACCGTTATTATGACGCGTGTCATAAATGCGGCTAAATCAATCAGAATTAAACGGACAGCACTTACTCAGACGACGAACTTCAAGAGGCACCGGCTCTCCTTGTAGTCCAACATGTTCACACCTATGATTTGTTGAATGCGCTTCTATTCAGTTCCTTTTCGAGTCCCTTTTGATTTGTTTGAGAGATAAGACAGAATAAAGCATAACGATTTCAGTGAGTTTTGTTATTTATGCCATTATTACAGATGGTCATGCGTCTTCCAGAATAGTTTTCCTATATAGCTAGATTTCCAGTGGAAATTCCTTTTGGCCTACTGATAATCCATGGGTTATGGTCATAATATTATTATTATTAATTATTATTATTATTATTATTATTATTATTATTAGGCACGGTAGCACAGTGTTTAGCGCGGTCGCCTCACAGCAACAAGACCCTGGGTTCGAGCCCTGAGGTAGCCCAACTTTGGAGGGTCCTCTGTGTGGAGTTTGCATGTTCTCTCCGTGTCTGCGTGGGTTTCCTCCGGGTATTCCAGTTTCCTCCCACAGTCCAAAGACATATACAGTGCTGCTTGAAAGTTTGTGAACCCTCCAGACATGGTCACTGTTTTTGTAAAAAACATTAAAATAAGCTTATTACACATACATCCAAATCCCAATTTGTAAAGCACACCTTCCAAATAATGGACACACACACAAAAGAGATATATTTTCATTATTTAATTCAACAAAGGTGGTTTATTTCACAAAAACTGAAAATTTAACATGTGCAAAAGTATGTGAACCCTTGTATTAGTAGCTTGTGCCTCCTCCTTTTGCAGCCATTACTTCAACCAAACGTCTTCTGTAACCACTAACCAGTCTCTCGCATCTGCTTATGGGGCTTTTTGCCCACTCCTCCTTGCAGAACTCTGCCAGTTGAGAGAGGTTGGAGGGACATCTGGTATGTACCAACTTCTTCAGGTCTCGCCACAACATTTCAATTGGATTAAGATCCGGACTTTGACTGGGCCTATCCAGAGTACGAATCCCCTTTCTCTGAAGCCATTCCTTTGTAGTTTTGCTGGAATGCTTTGGGTCATTGTCTTGTTGCATAATCCATTTTCGTCCCAGCTTCAACTCCCTGACTGATGGCAGGAGATTCTAGTCAAGAATTTGTTGATATGCTGGAGAATTCATGGTTCCTTGGATAATATGGAGTCGTCCAGGTCCAGAAGCAGAAAAGCAGCCCCAGACCCTCACATTTCCACCACCATGCTTCACTGTTGGGAGGAGGTTCTTTTCTTCATATGCAGTGTTGGCTTTTCTCCAAACATGTTGGTTTTATTGTGACCAAATAATTCTATTTTGGACTCGTCTGTCCAGAGAATGAACTTCCAGAAGGTCTCTGGTTTGTCCAAGTGCTCTCTGGCAAAGTTGAAATGGGCAGCTTTGTTCTTTTTTGTGAGCAGAGGCTCTTCTAGCAACCCTCCCATGAATGTCATGGCTATTCAATTTTCGTCTGATTGTAGACGCATGCACATTTGTCCCAGATGCTACCAGAGAGGTCTGCAACTCTCTAGAGGTGATGTGTGGGTTGGCCTTTACCTGATTTATTATTTTTCCGGTGCTTCTGGGTGATAGTTTTGATGGGTGTCCACTTCTAGGCAGAGTTGCTGTCATGTTGAAGGCCCTCCATTTGTAAATTATTTGTCTTACAGTGGATGGATGGAGCTGGAATCTTTTGGAGATGGTCTTATATCCCTCCCCAGACTGATGGGCTATCACTACCCTCTTCTTCATGTCCTCGGATATCTCCTTTGCTCTCGGCATTGTTGATTTGTATGGGACCACAGTGGTTTGGTTGGTTTCCTCTCTCTTTTAATTAGTGCAGGCTAAACCCTTTCCCAAGGATGTCTCATTTCATTGGTCTGCTTAAATGATTAATTAAGCACCCAAATGTGTTTCACCCCAGTCTGTTACCTGCTTGACTTAACCAATGCAGCTGGGGGTTCATTTACTTTTGCACATACCCTAATTCCATGTTTCATGTAGTTTTTGGGCTACTTAAACAAGTCCCACTAAACAAGTACATGCAACTGATAAACATATATCTGACATTTCATACATAAAAACTGGTGATGACAGAATAAGAAAATCATGGTAAAACAACAGAAAAATCTAAACTGCTCAAGGGGTTCACATACTTTCAAGCAGCACTGTAGGTCAGATGAATCGGCCATACTAAATTGTCCCTAGGCGTGTGTGTGTGTGTGTGGGCCCTGTGGGCCCTGTGATGGCCTGGCGGCCTGTGTCTCCCCACCTGCCGTCCAGTGACTGCTGGGATAGGCTCCAGCTTCCTTGAGAACAGGATAAGCGGTTTGGATAATGGATGGATGGATTATTATTAATATTATTATTATTTTTGTTGTTATTATTATAATTTCTTTCACGTTTCCTGTTTTACATCCTGTAGAGCTGGGTCCAAACTATAGACCTGAGGCACTATAGGGTAGACGTCACTTGATTGACAGTACTCGTCGTAATATGTGGGCTGTTCCTAGTAGGGCGGTCTTCTGGACTGCGCAGATGTTGATGTTTCCTGGAATACAGTCGGTGAACTTTTCCACTCCCTTCTTCATCAGTCCTAGAGCTCCGATGACCACTGGTGTTGTTTCGGGCTTCATACCCCACATCCTGTTGATTTCAATCTCCAGGTCTTTGTACTTGGTCAGCTTCTCTGTGACCTTCACTGAGGTGTTTTTTTCAGATGGTGTTGCCATGTTGATGAGAATGCACCTCTTTTGCTTCCTGTTCTTGATAATGATGTCGTGCTTGTTGGCTTTTATCTCTCTGTCAGTGTGGATGGGCATGTCCCAGAAGATGGTGACATCATTGTTTTCAGTGACCGTTTTTGGTTGATGTTCTTACCACTTCTCAGTCGTCTTGATCTTGTAACCCCTGCAGATCTTCCAGTGCAGGTATGCTGCTGCCTTGTTGTGCCTGTACATGTACTCGGTCTTTGCCAGTTCCGGGCAGCCTGAGACAATGTGGTCGATGGTTTCTTTGTACATTCCACAGATTCTGCATTTTGCGTCTGTTCCATCTTTGATGATGCGATGGTGATATGATCTGGTTGCCAGGCTCTAGTCTTGTGCAGCGATTATCAGGCCCTCCGTCTCTGCTTTCAGCCCGGTGCTCCTCAGCCACTGGTGTGTATTTTGTTGATCCACACCTGCATCGTTCATTCTTTTTGGGTATTTCCCGTGCATTGCTTTGTCCTCCCAGGTTTTTTGCAGTTGCCACTGGCTATGGTGTTTTGCCTTCTGCTTCACTCGTTTGGCATAGATGGTAGTTGCCTCATTTTCTGTTGGTGGGGTTTCTGGGACATCAAGCTCTTTCTTGAATTGTGCAGCTTTTTTATTGATGGAGTAGATCTGATGTTTTACTATTCGGAAGAGTGGGTCATTCTGTTTTTGTCAGGTATGCATCCAGCCCGATAGTGGTAGTCTTGGAAGTCAGTTTGAGTTGGACTAGACCTCGTCCTCCTGAAGCTCTTGGTAGGTACAGCCTGTGGACATCTGCTTTCGGGTGGTGCATCTTCTCCATGGTCAGCATCTTTCTTGTCTTGATGTCTAGTCTCTTGATGTCGTTCAGTTTCCAATTGATGATGTTGAAGCTGTACGTCACTACATGTATCGCTAGGGTGTTGATAGCTTCAATTCTGTTAGCCGCCTTGAGTTCGCTCTTCAGTACCATACGCACTCTCCTGTGGTACTCTTTCTGGATCTTCACCTTCATGGTTGAGTGTTGTATGCCGTCTCCTTCGTTCAATCCTAGGTAGTTGTATGTGCTATCTTGGTCCTTGAAAGTGGCTTTGGCACACTTGTCGATTCCGAATTCCATCTTGATGTCGTCGCTGAAGGTCTTGACAATGGTGGTCTTGACAATTGTGCACCAACTTTACGGAGACACTTTTACACTGAGGTGTGAAAACAGACTTCTCACCTATGATCTAAACAGAGAGAATTGTTAACTTTCCACTTGGTATTTTTTTTACCACAGTTGAGGAAATAAGATGGGTACGACTCTCCGGTCCCGTTTTTCTCTTTCTCTCAGACAAGGTCAATAAGGCATGCACAGCAGGTGCATTTACTTTTGCTATTGTCTCATATTATGAAAACATCATAGTCAAGACTTTGCCTACATGCCTTAGTAGGGTATTGCACTTTTGTCGTTGCACATCTAGGCAGATCAGTCTAACTAAACACTAGTGCAAATTAGGGAAGTGAATTAGGGCTAAAAGAGTTGTCACTATTCTGCCGTGTCTACACTGTATGTAAGAAACACCAGCATGACTGAAATCCTTCATAATTTAGGATGAATGAGAGGGAACACATGAAGAATTCTCATGGTTGGTAAAAAAAAAAAATCAACTTTTTCATAGGTAAACAAAGACTCTGTTCTAAGACAACTTCCAATGTATTATCTCGTTAAGGATATTGTTATAATAATTGTCACACTTGCTCTTTCAGTGCAATTACTTTTTTTATAGTGTTAACTTGATGAAGTTTGAATGCCTTAAAAAACGGGCGCGTTTTTTTTAAGGAATGTTTTACCCACTGTATAAAGCCATAAATAAACCAAATTTTCTACTTGTAAAAAAATTATTATTATTCTTATTATATACGTCAATCCCAATCAGGAGGGACCAGGGTTCTTATTGCTGGACTGTTCTTTGCAGACTTTGCACAGGATAAAAAGGCCAAAATTAAAATGCAATCTCTAAATCTAAATGGTAGATACTTTTCTTTTTTAAATCAATTGGTGCGCTTGGGGTAATTGTGTCCCGCAAATTGAACACATAAAATTCACATCGTGAATAGACAGTTCAAAATTGAAACAGAGCAGATTGTTTTCTTTTCATATTTCTTTGTCCCGTTTGGCACAAAGCTTTGAAGGAACTGTACAGTGGCATCACAGGCAACAGATATCTTTATGCATGCTCAATAATCCACGTAAGAAAATCACAGAAAGTTGAATCAGTTCACCTGGACAAAAACCTTGTGGTAAACGTTGTGTCTAGATGAACTGATTCTACTTTCTGTGACTCAGACAACAGAGTGCGCCAAACATCACAAGGCTGAAAAGACGCTGCTTACAATAGGAAGGGGAAATGATAGCGTCGCCCTCTGGTGGTCGTGTTCCTCCTTCAAAGAGAAATGGCTTGAATTATCCAGAGGGAACAAAGGATATAGACACCGTTCAGCAAAAACATTAAAACCCCTGACAGGTAAGCGAATGACACTGATTATCTCGTTACAATGGCACCTGTCAAGGGGTGGGATGTATTGGGTCAGTTCTTGAAGTTGATGTGTTGGAATCAAGAAAAATGTGCAAGTTTAAGAATCTGAGCGACTTTGACAAGGGCCAACTTGTGATAGCTGGACGACTGGGTCAGATCATCTCCAAAACGGCAGGTCTTGTGGGATGTTCCGGTATGCAGTGGTCAGTACCTACCAAAAGTGGTCCAAGGAGGGACAACCAGTGAACTGGCAACAGGATCATGGGCATCCAAGGCTCATTGGTAAGTGTGGGGAGCAAAGGCTAGCCTGTCTGGTCTGATCCGACAGAAGAGCTACTGTAGCTCAAATTGCTGAAAAAGTTCATGCTGGCTATGATAGACAGGTGTCAGAACACAGTGCATTGCAGCTTGCTGTGTATGGGGCTGCGTGGCTGCAGACCAGTCAGAGTGCCCATGATGACCCATCCACCACCGGAAGAACCTACAATGGGCACGTGAGCATCAGAACTGGACCATGGAGCAATGGAAGAAGGTGGCCTGGTCTGATGAATCACGTTTTCTTTTACATCATGTGGACGGCCAGGTGCATGGGCATTGTTTACCTGGGGAAGAGGTGGCACCAGGATGTACCATGGGAAGTAGGAGAGCCGGCGGAGGCAGTGTGATACTCTGTGCAATGTTCTTTGAGAAACCTTGGGTCCTGGCATTCATGTGGATGTTACTTTGACACACACCCCCTACATAAACATCGTTGCAGACCAAGTACACCCCTTCATAGCAACAGTATTCTGTGATGGCAGTGGCCTCTTTCAGCAGGATAATGTGCCCTGCCGCACTGCAAAAATTGCTCAAGGGTTTGAGGAACATGACAAATCAAATCAAATCAATTCAAATAAAAAAAAAAAATATTTACGTTTACATGCAAAATAAAAGAAAAAATTGCCAAGTATAAATAAAGTACAAAAAGAAGCAAATGATAAAAATAAAACCAGTAGAATTCAACAAAAGAATTCCCAATAGAGAATCCAACAAATATATGTTTGAATTGGATCAGGAGGAAGCTACTACTTATAATTTCCTGCCCTCTCTCTAATGCTCAATTAATAAACCTAAATAATAAACTTCGTTTTTCACACATCAGAGTATGTCATTCTCATATCTATCTCAGAATGAGTCAATAAAAAAACAATAAAAGAAATAAAAAATAAAAACAACAAAACAACAAAAACAAAGAAAACAATAACAATGATTTCCTAAAACAACAATAACAGCATCCACCATGGGCGTCACAGTCATGAGAGAAGCAAAACCTCCTCCTCATCCTTGCACCTATTTAAAACAAAATGTTGTACCTCTTTTTGAATTGATTTAACCTTGTGCTTTCCTTGAGTTCTTCATCTAAACCATTCCACAAACTTATCCCACAATTTGAAATACACATACTTTTGCTAGTGGTACAGACAGTGTTTCTTAAAATTCAAATTTCCTCTTAAATTGACCCCCCGCCCCCCATCTGAGAACAGTTGTATGTTGCCAGAAAGTAGATTATATCTTTCTTTGTACATTTGTGCATTCTTAAATGCTACCAGGTCCATGAACTTCATAGCCCGTGAGTTTAAAAAGTTTGTCGGTGTGTTCCCAATTTCCTACATTGTTTACTATATCCTTATTGCTCTTTTTTGTAATACTAATAATTTGTAGGTTGTAGATGTTCCCCCATACCTCCACACCATAATTCAAATATGGCAATACAAGTGAACAATACAGACTGTACAATGCTTTATGATCCAGAATGTGCCTTGGCTTTCCCAGAACTTCAACGCTCCTTGCCATTTTTGTTCTCACAAATCTTATGAGGTTTCCAGCTGATTTTATGGTCAAGTATCACACCCAAAAATGTATTTTCATATACTCTTTCAATGTTAATATTGTTCATCATTACTTCTACTTGTGTGTCTATTTTATGATTTCCAAATAACATAAACTTAGTTTTGTTCACATTTAATGATAATTTGTTTCTGTCAAACTTTTTTTTTAAACTTTTGTCATTTCAGCTGTGATCAACTCCAAAAGCTCCTGTAAATTCTCCCCAGAAAAAAAAAAAGATTGTGACATAAAAGGTTGTGAAATAAAATGAATTTCAGTAGACCTTAAATATGTTATTGATATATAGAACAAACAATTTAAGGCCTAATTCTGACCCCTGTGGGACTGCACAAGTAACGCCCATGCACATTGATTTGTAGTCACCTATCTGCACAAATTGGCTGTTTCCCATATAGCCAATTTAGCCCCACCCCTCTGATATCATACCTTATCATTTTATTAAGTAATAGTTCATGGTCAGTTGTATCAAACATTTTTTTAAATCTATAAATACTCCCACAATATTTGTTGTTATCAATACAACTAGTTATTTCTTCTACTAGTGCCATTAATGCCATAGCTGTCGATCTGTTTGATCGGAACACATACTGACTGTCTGACAACAATTTCTGTTTCTCAATAAAATGATCCAACCGGGCAATATAGTGTTTTTCCAAAATCTTAGAGAACTGGGACGGTAAGGACACAGGCCTGTGATTGGTAGTGATGTCTATCCCCAGCTTTATATAGTTGGATAACTTTAGCAATTTTCATATTACATAGAAATGTACCCGTTTTGAAAGACAAATTGTAGGTGTAAGTCAGTGGTTTTACAATACCATCAATGACTTTCTTAACTAAAGTCATATCAATTCCATTCCAGCCAGTCGACATTTGGTTTTTACTGTTGTTAACAATATCAATGATTTCCTTTCCTTCTACAGCTCTCAGAAAGATTGAGCTTTGAATTCTATCTCCATAATCCTCAATAGCCCCCACCTCTTTTGGCTGTGGGTCTGTGGGCTGTGGATGAAGAGTTGTATTAACTATAGTGGTATAAAGTTGATCAGCCACAGCATGAAGATATGGGAAAGAGTAGTAGACGCTAGGTTAGGAGGAGAGGTGATGATTAGCAAGCAGCAGTATGGTTTTATGCCAGGAAAGTGCACTACAGATGTGATGTTTGCTTTGAGAATCTTGATTGAGAAGTATAGAGAAGGTTAGGAGTTACACTGTCTGTGAATTTAGAGAAAGCACATGACAGGGTTCCAAGAGAGGAGGTATGGTATTGTATAACTCTGACTTTTCTCAGAGCACTTCCAGATTACATCTTTGTGCAGCAATGCTGTCATCGGCTGCGTCAATGTAGATGGATTAGGGATAAACTTCCCATAGTAGTTTATCAGAGCTAAGAATGATCAGAGTTCAGTTACATTTTTCAGAACTGCAGTTTTCTGGATAGCATCTGTCTCTTCTTTCATTGGGTGGATGCCCGTGGCATCTATGACATGTCCTAAGTATGATACACTGCTCTGCATGAATTCACACTTGTCCCAATTCACCCTGAGATTGTGGGCTTCTAGTCTCCTAAGAACCTCTTCTAAATTACATAGACATTACATTGACTATCTGTATCCCTCCCAGTTATCAAAATGTCATCTAAGTAACAGATTACACCATCCATGCCCTGAGGGACTTGATCCATAATCTTTTGAAATATTGCGGGTGCGCTAGTGACACCATATGGCAAACGATTGTAATGGTACAACCCTTTTTTCGTATTAACAGTCAGATAGCGTTTGGAATTTTCCTCTAACTACACCAAGCCACAATGTTCAGAAGAGAGCTCAACCTCCCTGAAACACTGCAACCTGAAAATGAAGCTCCAACCATCCACTCCCAAAAATCAAACAAAAAGTAAAGTGTCACGCCCAAGAACAAATGAAACAAAAATGGGAAGGGAAACAAATGCATGGGCAAAACCCAAAAATAGTAGGTGAGAAAGCTGTAGACCAACATATGACCAACCAATGGCTCAAAACAGCTGGGCTGAAATCCGAAACAGAGGGCTTTATCATCGCTGCCCAAGACCAGGCCATCAAGACCAATTACTACCAGAGCAAAATCCTCAAAGATGGCACAGACCCAGCGATGTGGTCAATTCCAGGAAACCACTGACCATATCGTGGCAGGGTGCCCTGAGTTGGCCAAAACCGAATACCTACAAACACACAACAAGGCCGCCACATACCTGCACTGGAACATCTGCAAAGAATTCAACATCAACACAAAAGAAAAATGGTACGAGCATGAGCCCCAAACAGTAACAGAAAAAGATGACATCACAATCTTATGGGACATGCCAATACAGACAGATCGTGACATAAAGGCCAGCAGACCAGACATCATCAACAAGAACAAAAAAGAAAAAAGCTTCCTACTCATCGACAAGTCCATCCCGACTGAAAGGAACAGCTCAGTAAAAGTAACTGAAAAACTGTCGAAATATAAAGACCTTGAAATCGAGATTGAATGAATGTGGGGAATGAAAACCACAACAATACCAGTAGTGATAGGAGCCATGGGACTTGTAAAAAAAGGGATGGAGAAATACACCCAACGGATCCCGGGTAACATCAGAATACAATAACTACAGAAGATCGCACTACTTGGAACATCTCATATCCTAAGAAAGGCACTATCCATCAAACAGACTTCTACCTCATTCTAACCCTAGGCCCAAGGAATGAGTCCAGTTATTATGTTGTATTATGGCATGAAGTTAAAGGAGATTTGTATAATAATAATAAATAATAATAATAACAATAGTAACAATAATAATAATGAAACTCTACCCACCAAATACTAGAGCAACACCACACCGAGGACACTCATCACAGTGGCCTTCTGTGTACAACAACTAAAAACCCAACAAAAAGAACAAGACAGAAATGGTTTAGGGAAGAGTATAAAGATGTCATGGAAGCCTTCTACACTGCTTCACTAAAACCAACAGTAACGTCAACATCCAAAGCTGCCTACAACATCTGGTGAGAAAAACCCCCCACGGCCAGATTGAATCTGGATGCCAACAAACTCTCCAATGTCAGGCATGACATCATTAAAAACCAAAGACTAACAGACCTGGAACTCGAAAACTTACGAGGAAAGATCGGAGAGAGCATCCCCAACATGAGCATCGAGGAGCTAAATATAAACAAACCAGATGAGACAGCAGCAACTGGTGAAGAGGAAGAAGAACAAACAGAAACCACCATCACGGACCCCCCAGAAGTACAACAGCAAGTAGAGGCAGTCCAGGAAAAATACAATGAGAAAGAAGCAGAGATGACAGTAAGTATCCGGCAGAGATGGGAAACTCTGAAAGAAATTCCTATCGAAGAACGACTAATAATCCCAAAGATCAAGAAAGACCACCACTCCAAAGAAGCCATCAGACTCGGCAACGAAGCCATCCAAAACATCAAGGGCAAGATGACAAAGACTGCTGAACCTAACAGAAATCAACCAGCTCATATATGTGGCCGCTTCAGCCATAGCAGACACAATAGGAAAAAAGACCAAGACAACAACAGACACAGAAGAGAAAACAACCAGTTTGGAAGGAGAAAGTTGAGAAGGAGATTAGGAAACTGCAGAGACAACTATCAGTCCTGAGTGAAGTCGAGAAAAACTCCAACATCAAAGAGAGAAAAAGGAAACAACTGGAACGAAAGCACAATATGAAACAGAAGAATGATATACCAATAGTCAAAGAGATGTTAAAACAACAGATTCAATCAAAGGCACAGAGACTGAGGGTATTCGACAAGAGGAGCAAATTCTTTTGGCAAAACAAGATCTTCAAAGAAGATGCCAAAAAAAATCTATCGTGAGCTGAGCAAGAAGAAGATAGACATCAACGAACCACCTACAATCATAGAAGTCTAGGAGTTCTGGAGTAAGATCTGGGAGAACAACAAAAGACACAATGAGGGAGCTACATGGATCCAGCGACAACAGAATCAATACAAACATATACAGCACCAAGAATGGTCAGACATCAACACCACTGAGAACACTGCTGCCATCAGCAAGACCAACAACTGGAAGGCACTAGGGATAGACAGAATTGCCAACTTCTGGATCAAGAACCTGCCCAGCATCCACGAAGACCTCACATGGGCTTACAATGATATCATCAAGAATCCAAAGAAATGTCCCAGATGGCTCACATGGGGAACCACATACCTGCTCCCGAAGACAGAGGAGACACAGAACCCAAAGAATTACAGACCCATCACCTGCCTACCAACAATGTACAAGATCATCACTTCCATCATCACAGAGAGGACCTATAGCTTCCTCGACAAAAACAACTTGTTACCAGCAGAACAGAAGGGATGTAAGAAAGGTAGCTATGGATGTAAGGACCAGCTACTCATCAATAAAGCCATATTGCAAGAGGTCAATTCAAAGAAAAAGAACTTGTCAACAGCATGGATTGACTACAGGAAGGCATTTGACAGCATGCCACACTCCTGGATAGAGAAGAGCCTCAAGATTTACATAGTCTGCCCAACAACTGTCAAATTCATCATGGAGAACATGAAGGCCTGGAAGACCACCCTGAATCTCCATCATGCAGAGTGGTCATTAACATCAAGCCTGATCAACATCAGAAGCGGAATCTTCCATGGGGACTCACTACCACCACTACTCTTTTGCCGTGCACTAGCACCACTCAGCAATCTACTGAACAACAGCAGCTATGGGTACAAATCACAGAATGGCAAACTGACCCACCTGTTCTACATTGATGACCTCAAGACGTTTACCAAGGATGACAATCAGCAGAAGGGTCTACTCACCATCGTCAGGACCTTCAGTGATGACATCAAAATGGAATTAGGAATAGACAAGTGTGCCAAAGCCACTTTCCAGAAAGGAAGACTTACCAAGACTGCAGACTTAGACCTTGACACTGACACCGTAATCAAAGAGCTAGACCAAGATAGCACATACAAGTACCTAGGAGTGAATGAAGGAGATGGCATACAACACTCAACCATGAAGGAGAAGATCCAGAAAGAGTACCAAAGGAGAGTGTGTATGGTACTGAAGAAAGAACTCAAGGTGGCTAACAGAATTGAAGCTATCAACACCCTAGCGATACCTGTAGTGACGTACAGCTTCAACATCATCAATTGGAAACTGAACGACATCAAGAGACTAGACATCAAGACAAGAAAGATGCTGACCATGGAGAAGATGCACCACCCGAAAGCAGATGTCCACAGGCTGTACCTACCAAGAGCTTCAGGAGGACGAGGTCTAGTCCAACTCAAACTGACTTCCAAGACTACCACTATCGGGCTGGATGCATACCTGACAAAAACAGATGACCCACTCTTCCGAATAGTAAAACATCAGATCTACTCCATCAATAAAAAAGCTGCACAATTCAAGAAAGAGCTTGATGTCCCAGAAACCCCACCAACAGAAAATGAGGCAAGTACCATCTATGCCAAACGAGTGAAGCAGAAGGCAAAACACCATAGCCAGTGGCAACTGCAAAAAACCTGGGAGGACAAAGCAATGCACGGGAAATACCCAAAAAGAATGAACGATGCAGGTGTGGATCAACAAAATACACACCAGTGGCTGAGGAGCACCGGGCTGAAAGCAGAGACGGCGGGCCTGATAATCGCTGCACAAGACCAGAGCCTGGCAACCAGATCATATCACCATCGCATCATCAAAGATGGAATAGACCCAAAATGCAGAATCTGTGGAATGTACGAGGAAACCATCGACCACATTGTTTCAGGCTGCCCAGAACTGGCAAAGACTGAGTACATGTACAGGCACAACAAGGCAGCAGCATACCTGCACTGGAAGATCTGCAGGGGTTACAAGATCAAGACGACTGAGAAGTGGTACGAACATCAGCCAAAAACGGTCACTGAAAACAATGATGTCACCATCTTCTGGGACATGCCCATCCACACTGACAGAGAGATAAAAGTCAACAAGCACGACATCATTATCAAGGGCAGGAAGCAAAAAGAGGTGCATGCTTATTGACATGGCAATACCATCCAAAAAAACAGCTCAGTGAAGGTCACACAGAAACTGACCAAATACAAAGACCTGGAGATTGAAATCAACAGGATGTGGGGAATTAAGACCGAAACAACACCAGTGGTCATCGGAGCTCTAGGACTGATGAAGAAGGGAATGGAAAAGTTCACCAACCATATCCCAGGAAACATTCACATCAGTGCAGTCCAGAAGACCGCCCTACTAGGAACAGCCCACATATTACAATGTGTACTGTCAATTAGGTGACATCTGCCCTACAGTGCCTCAGGTTCATAGTTTGGACCCGGCTCTACAGGATGTAAAACAGGAAATGTGAAAGAAATAATAATAATAGTAATAATAATAATAATAATAATAATAGTATCTTTATGCATGCTCAATAATCCAGGTAAGAAAATCACAGAGAGTTGAATCAGTTCACGACCGAAACCAGCGATTGGTTTCATATACAAATAGGCGTGACCATCAACTAGAATTTCAATGGCTATGTGTACTATTCACAGAGGATTGGGGAATAGTTGTAATCACAGCATTGTAAGATGGCGACATATGTACTCTTAATCCTCCGCCCCCCCCCCCCCTTGGTCCAGGGATAATCGTTCCCTCTTCAAATAGATGGCCTCTTTGAATCAGAATCAGAATCAGAATCAGAAAATGTATTAATCCCCGAGGGGAAACTGGGTTCTATCACAGACACTCGCTCTAATAACGAAAAACCAACAAGATACAAGACAAGAAAATAGAAACAGAATCAAATAGAAATAAAAGATAAATAAGAAATAGAAATAAGAACAAAATATATCAACACGCATGGTGCACATAACACCCTATCTATACTGCACTACCGCAGCACACAACAAGCAGCACAAACAAAACTCGACAGGGCCAGTCCAATGATCATTAACTCAGAGTGTCTGACAGTCTGAGTCTGAGGGAGGAGTTGTAAAGTTTGATGGCCACAGGCAGAAATGACCTCCTGTGGCGCTCTGTGGTGCTTTTCCAGAATGAGTCTGTTACTAAAAGTACTCCTGTGCCCAACCAGCATGTCATGGAGTGGGTGGGAGACATTGTCCATGATGGCACATAATTTCAACAGCGTCCTCCTCTCAGAAACCGCTGCCAGAGAATCCAGTTCCACCCCCACAATGTCACCGGCCTTGAGGATCAGTTTATTGAGCCTGTTTGCATCCGCTACCCTCATGCTGCTGCCCCAACACACAACAGCAAACAGGAGAGCACTGGCCACTACAGACTCGTGCCACATCCTCAGCATTGTCTGGCAGATGTTGAAGGACCTCAGCCTCCTCAAAAAGTAGAGACAGTTCTGTCCCTTCTTATATAGAGCATCAGTTTTCTTAGCCCAGTCCAGTTTATTGTCTATATATACCCCCAGGAACTTATAGTATTCCTCAGTGTCCACACTGACCCCCTGGATGGAGACAGGGGTCACTGGTGTCATGTCCCTCATCAGATCAACAACCAGCTCCTTGATCTTAGTCACGTTGAGCTGCACATTGTTCTGCTCACACCACGTGACAAAGTTTCCCACCACAGCTCTGTACTCAGCCTCCTTGCCCTTACTCATGCATCCGACTACAGCAGAGTCATCAGAGAACTTCTGAAGATGGCAGGACTCTGTGTGGTAGTTGACGTCCGTGGTGTAGAGGGTGAAAAGGAAGGGAGACAGGACCGTCCCCTGCAGAGCCCCAGTGTTGCAACAATTAGTCAACAATTCAGGACATAAGGGGGGCATCTACCTGCATTGCTGTCTGCTTCTCACCCAGTAGAGCTGGCCGGATGGTGTTGAAGGCACTGGAAAAATCAAAGAACATGACCTTCACAGTCCTTGCTGGCTTATCCAGGTGGGTGTAGGCACAGTTAAGCAGGGAAATGATGGCATCCTCAACTCCCAGTCGGGGTTGGTAGGCGAACTGGAGGGGGTCTAAATGTGGCTTGACCATGGGCCAAAGCTGCTCTAGGATGAGTCTTTCCAGAGTCTTCATGATGTGTCAAGTCAACGCTACTGGTCTGCAGTCCTTGGAGTCCCTGGGATGTGGCATTTTAGGCACAGGAACGAGGCAGTATGTCTTCCACAGCTCGGGGACCCTTTGAAGTCTAAGGCTCATGTTGAAGACATGGTGAAGCACTCCACATAACTGAGGGGCACAGGCTTTGACCACCCTGGGGCTAACACCATCCGGGCCTTCTGCCTTGCTTGCTGGAAGTCTCACCAACTGTCTTCTGACATGGTTAACCGTGAAGCACACTTTAGGTGTTACAGGAGGAGGTGGGGGGGGTCGTCAGGATAGAGAGGGCCATTAGTCCAGGAACCCAGGGAGTGGGGAGAGTAGGGCCCCCACTGGAGGCTGGGGGGATGTGAGGAGGAGGGGAGGGGGAGGGGCAGTGAAGTTGAAGTTGACGGTTGGTGAGGGCAGGCAACAGATGAGATCAGGGGGGACGGGGGGGGGGGTCATTGTGTCAATCTGTTAAAAAACACATTAAGTTCATTGGCCCTGTCCAAGCTGCCCTCCACTGCTCTGCTGCCAGTCGGCCTGAAACCAGTGATGGTCTTCATACCACTCCAGACCTTTCTCATGTTGTTCTGTTGGAGTTTTTTATCTAAGTGTTCGGGTACATATTATAAATGTGTGAATAAGGAGCATAATTTTAACATACAACTTATATTTTCAAACATTTCAGTGAGAAATTTAGAAGCAACTTATGAGAATGTATGATTATCTGCTTATATAAGTGTAAGGACCTCTAAAATCTATTGTACATACGTTGTGGTACTTCATTTACCAGCATGCTTTGTGTCTTGGATATTTCCTATGTTCGTGTGGTTTATAAACTTGTGGACCAATGGAATGTATTTGTTCTTTGTATTTTTATTTGAATTTTGTTATTAGCCAATGATGTGGTGTGGAGTTGTTATGCCCGCGAAATCGCGAGGTTCGCAACGGTCGATCTCCTCACGGAAAGGGAGGAGTTTGGGGATTCCAAGCAAGACTCCGAGGAGAGACGTCCATTTTTTTCTCTACTGCTCCGTGTCAGTACCCGTTTCGCGGAGACTTTATACACAGCCGTGTACTAGGCCCGCATTTGAGGACAGGAGTGTTGCGATTGGCCCGCAGTCGTATGCTTGCTGGTGGGGTTTGTTTTAGTCCGATTATTTTGTTTCTGCCCCATAGCCAGTGTCGCCTTTAGCTAGCTAAGTGGATTTAGCATCCAGTGCTAGTGTGTGATGCCGACTAGAGTTGTGGAGGCTACCCAGAAGTCATCGGGCTGCGCTGGACGGTGATCTAACTAAGGGAGCCGCTCTGCTCCATTCCTGGGACTTGTCTGCTGTCCAAAGAGGCTTCATCTGCTCTCCGGCGCTGGGCCCACCGGAGGACCATTATCTTCGCCAGGGTTGTCTGAACATTGCAACCTGTGGCCATCTTGCGGGTGGAGGCCGCTACCGGGGAGCCGACACCTGCCAGTTGCTAGGCTAGCACTACGCCTTCCATCCTCTGGACTGCACACAGCCTCCCGGTCGAGGGAGCGATGGGTTTTGAGTAACCCGAAAATTTCATTTATACTGACACACACACACACACACACTTTTATCTCGTCGCCTGGGCATCGTAGTGGTGGCTGTCTTGCCCTCTGCTCAAAGAACTGCTTTAATGTGCACCAACGGGCCCCAACGGAAAGCGCTGGGTATTTTTGTGTTCTTTTGATACTTTCTTCCTGTTTATTGTGACTGGTTGTCACACCCTGTGTAATTGTAATTAATGTTTATTTAATCAACAATACTACACTCGTGTGGTACTCTCTCTCTCTTTCTCTCATTATTATCAAATAAATCCTATTATTATTCATTATATTTCGGGTGTATTGGCAGCTCATTTTCCGCATTTGCAAAGCCTAGGTTACTTATAGAGTGCTGGTAATAAGCTTGTACAGTAATTCAGTACACAGCAGGGTTATAAGATCTGCATTAACCACATGTTTGTTTAATTCTGGGAAGACACACCATTCACTGGCCTTAGGTAAGTGTAGTATTTTCACAGTGGAGGCACCACGCTCCTAAATTTATTATTATCTTGGTTAATTATATTATCAATGATCACTAATATTGTCATTAGTGGCACTAGCCTACTAGCACACAGGAGGTTCAGCCAGCTCACCATTCCACCGCTGAGAACTCAGGATCCGGTTGCGCTTTTGATTTGTATTGTAAAACTTTAGTAACTGGTAGCATTAGGCTTATGTCTTGTTTAAATGTGCTTGGCGTTGCCCGCCAGTGAAAAAGGGGTTACATAAGTATGCATCAGATAATGAAATATTAAGTGTTTCTGGACATTCATACAGTTTAACGCATTTTTAATCATGAAAAAAAAACTGGTTTAAGCAGGTGGTTTTAATGTTGCGGCTGATTGCTACACATTCATTATACAGTGCTGCTTGAAAGTTTGTGAACCCTCCAGACATGGTCAGTTTTTGTAAAAAACATTAAAATAAGCTTATTACACATACATCCAAATCCCAATTTGTAAAGCACACCTTCCAAATAATGGACACACACAAAAAGAGATATATTTTCATTATTTAATTCAACAAAGGTGGTTTATTTCACAAAAACTGAAAATTTAACATGTGCAAAAGTATGTGAACCCTTGTATTAGTAGCTTGTGGCTCCTCCTTTTGCAGCCATTACTTCAACCAAACGTCTTCTGTAACCACTAACCAGTCTCTCGCATCTGCTTATGGGGCTTTTTGCCCACTCCTCCTTGCAGAACTCCGCCAGTTGAGAGAGGTTGGAGGGACATCTGGTATGTACCAACTTCTTCAGGTCTCGCCACAACATTTCAATTGGATTAAGATCCGGACTTTGACTGGGCCTATCCAGAGTACGAATCCTCTTTCTCTGAAGCCATTCCTTTGTAGTTTTGCTGGAATGCTTTGGGTCATTGTCTTGTTGCATAATCCATTTTCGTCCCAGCTTCAACTCCCTGACTGATGGCAGGAGATTCTGGTCAAGAATTTGTTGATATGCCGGAGAATTCATGGTTCCTTGGATAATATGGAGTCGTCCAGGTCCAGAAGCAGAAAAGCAGCCCCAGACCCTCACATTTCCACCACCATGCTTCACTGTTGGGAGGAGGTTCTTTTCTTCATATGCAGTGTTGGCTTTTCTCCAAACATGTTGGTTTTATTGTGACCAAATAATTCTATTTTGGACTCGTCTGTCCAGAGAATGAACTTCCAGAAGGTCTCTGGTTTGTCCAAGTGCTCTCTGGCAAAGTTGAAATGGGCAGCTTTGTTCTTTTTTGTGAGCAGAGGCTCTTCTAGCAACCCTCCCATGAATGTCATGGCTATTCAATTTTCGTCTGATTGCAGACGCATGCACATTTGTCCCAGATGCTACCGGAGGTCTGCAACTCTCTAGAGGTGATGTGTGGGTTGGCCTTTACCTGATTTATTATTTTTCTGGTGCTTCTGGGTGATAGTTTTGATGGGCGTTCACTTCTAGGCAGTTGCTGTCATGTTGAAGGCCCTCCATTTGTAAATTATTTGTCTTACAGTGGATGGATGGAGCTGGAATCTTTTGGAGATGGTCTTATAGCCCTCTCCAGACTGATGGGCTATCACTACCCTCTTCTTCATGTCCTCGGATATCTCCTTTGCTCTCGGCATTGTTGACTTGTATGGGACCACAGTGGTTTGGTTGGTTTCCTCTCTCTTTTAATTAGTGCAGGCTAAACCCTTTCCCAAGGATGTCTCATTTCATTGGTCGGCTTAAATGATTAATTAAGCACCCAAATGTGTTTCACCCGAGTCTGTTACCTGCTTGACTTAACCAATGCAGCTGGGGGTTCACTTACTTTTGCACATACACTAATTCCATGTTTCATGTAGTTTTTGGGCTACTTAAACAAGTCCCACTAAACAAGTACATGCAACTGATAAACATATATCTGACATTTCATACATAAAAACTGGTGATGATAGAATAAGAAAATCATGGTAAAACAACAGAAAAATCTAAACTGCTCAAGGGGTTCACATACTTTCAAGCAGCACTGTAGATGGTGTTTGAGATGGGATTACTGATGCACTCTATAGATTTCCATTAAAACACACAGGCACTACAATAAGTGTACCTAGATGCACCATGAGGTGGCGGTACGCAGTAAGAAGAACCAGTACGCAGATGGGTAAAAATCAGAAGTCCCGGTACTGCGTACTGGTGAGCCCAATTCAAGCACTGGTTTCAATCATTGTGGAGATCATGGGATCCCAGTGTTTCTCCTTAAAGTTCTGGAATGTTGTGGGGGGGGGGGGTGCTTGTTGCCATCTCATCGTCCTCAGCAAGTTTTCTTGGGAGCTTCTTGTGTCTAGGTAGACAGGGTTTTGTAACATTTAAGTCATCAGCCAAAGTAGTGCATTCATCCCACACATTTTTAAAACTCTCAGCCGACTGCATCCATGTCAGAGTGGTTCTCAAACAGTCAGTGGCTCTTTTGCTTTCAGCAACAGCTATGTCTTGCCTCTGGAGGAGTCTGCTAACTTCCTCTGACTTTGTCACATATTACTAAGCCAAATATGGTTTCAAAATCTTTTTAAGACACCGGAAAAGACCAGAAGCTTTACTGCCAGACTTCCCTCTATCATTTCTTCATCAAGTGCTTGCTGTAGATTGCAGTAGTTCCCCAACACACTTTGAATTGATCAGCACTGCATAGTCCATCTTGTTGGACACAATGGTCGCAAAGAAGGTACCTTGCTGTCATTCTGAAGGTTAGTAAAAAAAAGGCCAGCCTTTTGAGTGAGTCACATTCAAAGTTAACAAGAGCTTGGACAAAGTCTATGGTATCTCTGACTATACTGACTGACCTCGTGGCATCTTGGAGCACTAAATTCAGCACATGAGAAGAACAGTGGACATAAAAAGCATTCGGCTGTTCCTCCAAAATCCTCGCTTGAACACTTGAGTAGCGGCCTGACATAGAACTGGCACCATCGTAACACTGTCCTCGACAGTTAGCTAGTGTTATATCAAGTCTCAGTAGAACGTCTTTACTAATTTTTGTAACAGTAGCTGCATTGGTTTTGTCAGTATTATACAGACCTATAAATTCTTCTGAAATCTCAAATTGGTCACTGACATGACATAATATCATGGTTAATTATTGTTCTTTTACAGATACATCTGTTGTTTCATCAACTGTAAGAGAGAAAATCTTATTCCCTTTGATGTCTTTTGCAATTTATTGAAGCACAGCGTTTGACATATGTTGCAACATTTAATTCTCAATATCCTGTCCAAGCTACTTCCGCTTTCTTTTTAACCATTGGGCAAGTTTTGGAGAATATTGTGCCCTCAACTACAACAACTGAAAAATATTGCTGGATATATCGTTGTGTCCATGAGTAGCCATTCCTTGACGAGTGAGGAATCGGTGAGGAATCGGAGTGACTCCAGTATTTTCAGCTAGCAAATCTGTGATGTTTGTACATCCTTGGAAGCCCTAGATTTAAGAGTACACACAACAGTGTGAACAGTGATATAGCTCCTAAATTTCATTGTTGCATCCTTGTGTACATGGGACCTTTCATGCTTTTGAAATTTGCTTGTGGCATTTTTCAAGTTGCTAAAACCATTAGAGACAAACGATTCCTCTTTACATTTTGAAAAGTTTATCAACTGAAGTCTATCTGACATTCTGCAGGGGTGACAGAAGGCTTTTTCACAATCTGAATCCCACTCTAGCCAGGTGAAGTTTGAAAACCATGCATATCTGAAAGATCGTCCACAGTCTGACTTGGGAAAGATTATGTTGGGCTGATGTGGGCTCATTCCGATGTGGGCTGATATTCCCTGTAACAAGAAATACATCTGTTATCTGTTTATATACTGCCTCAAAAGTATTGTCCAATATAGGCTGATATAAGTTCTCTCTTTGACATTGCTGGTCATGACAATTTCTTTGTCAAAGATACACTAGTATTCTTTACTCTGTTATTCACACAATAACATACAGTGTATTTAGTTCAGTGCAGAGGTAAGTATTAGGTAGGAAAAGGTAGGTTTAGCACTAGATAGGTAAGATATCATGGTAGGTGATTGGGTACTTTAATAAAACTAACCATTACTTTTTTCCACACGGATTTAGAGAGGTAAGCACAAGCATTTGCTTGGATTTTTCTCTAAAGGTAAGTATAACAGAAGTATAAGGGAGGTGTGTTAATCTAGAATAGGAATTTTACCAACTACATCGACACAAAGCCGATGCTACACAGCTACACCACCGCAGACCCCCATGAAATGACATAGTTGAGCACAAAATTTAAATTGACATTAAGGTGATACATGCAACAAAGGCAAAGACAAATCTTCAATTTATCCAGCAACATTATCATGTTAAGACTTGATTCCCAACCCGAATCACTTGCTTCACTTACATGATGGTAATATGGTGACTACACCTCATTCTGTCCAGAAGCTCCTGCATCTATGGATGTCCTTGTGGCTCCAACCATGGCTCTCCCTGCGCCTGGATCTGCACTTGTTGCTCTCCCTGCGCCTGGATGTGGATCTGCATTTGTCGGTTTCCCTTCATTTACAGCTGCAGCTCCCCCTGCGCCTGGATCTACACTTGTGGATATCTCTGTACCTTCATATATGGCTCTCCCTGGATCTGCGGTTCTTCCTAGACCTGAGTCTGTGGACTTCCCTGCACCTAGGTCTGCAGATCTGCCTACATATCTGCATCTGACAGGCTGGAAATCCTACAAACAGCCACCAACACCATAAAATTAACCCAAATATTAAAAGAACCAAAATGTAAACAAATGCAGACAATCATTTAAAACACACTGGCTGTGGGCGAAAACGTAAACAATCATTTAAAACTCTCTGGCTGTGGGCGAAAACGTTAACAAATGCAGACAATCATTTAAGACACGCTGGCTGTGGGCGAAAACGCGCACTGCCTACAACTACTTCTCAGTGCACTGCATTTGAAAGGCATTGCATATGCTGCTGAATGCCCACTGTTCAGTGCACATATACACTGCGCGAGGAAATATCAACATAATTAGATTTCAACCATACTGTGGAAGTGTCGTAAGTTTGCCCGTCCCTATGTAGTTTACACTCCGACTCAGGAGCCATTCAGGTACAATGCCAACCAGGTCCGATGACGAGGAAGTTTGCCTTGCGCATATCCCACTTTATCAAGGAAAGGAAACCTGATGGCTTCTCGGTGACACACCCAACATGTGCTTCGCCTTTCAGTAACGGTTTTACTTTGGCTTTACAGTAAGCTCACATAGAAATCAAATTGGGGGCAAAAGTTAGCTAGACTCCATTAATTTAAGATGATAACATAACCTTACCGTTGTCCAATTATTTTTTGAGCGATCTTCTCGTCCATCTTTATGAAAAAATCCAACGTTAGCTAACGTTAGGTAGGTGGCTAACATTAGCTACATCGACGAGGCTAGCTAACTTTAGCTTGCAAAACTATTGCAGACGAGCTAAGTAAATATTAACACTGGCAAACATTAAATCTATATATTGTGTGTTTTCCACTGTAACATTTTAACCTGTATAACAAAGTGCATTTATGATAACAGACATTACTCACCTCTACACTCGATGTAACTTCTTCTTTATGAGGTTTAAGACTGAACTTATGCATGCGCGTTATTGCCCAACAGGTCCGGAAGAACAGCGCCGTCAAAAAAAAAAAAAAAACCTTTCGTGGGGGGCCGTTCACTGGCGCCATTTGTTGCGTCTTGGTCACAGCTGCACGACCACTACTGCCAGATTAGGCTAGTTGTGATTCTAGAGTCTCTAGATACCAAAAAGTTCATACAATATGCCCGGGATATGTTGTGCTGTTGGCTGTAACAACCGTCGTCAGAGAAACCCCGGACTACAATTTTATTCAACCCCAAATGAGCTAGATCAGCGGAATAAATGGCTGGCTTCAATCAGAGGGGCCACTGGCAACCAACTTCTAACTCCAGATTGTGCAGTCAACACTTTGTCACCGGTAAATTACGTTTGACCTTTAACATAGCTAATTTGTTATTTATATCTTTTAGCTCCCTTTGCCAGGAAAACGCTTACAGCAGTATCATAAGCTTGTTATTTGCATACATTATGCTAATGTTAGCTAGATAACTATTCGGATTGTGTAGTAAACTAGCTAACGTTATGTTGCCCTGAGGAAAAAGAAGTAATGGATTTATTACACTAATCACTTGCCCAGCTATTTTTTAAAAAGGAAAGTGTTATTAAACCCAATAGTTCTACCCTTACTTACCTCTGCACTTAGTTAAATATACAGTAAGGTAAAGAGGAATGCTGGAGCAACCTGGGCAGTTGAAGCCCTTTTATTAAGTTTCAAGTGAAAGCGCCTTCTTTCACTTGCACCAAGGACAACCTACCTCCACTCAAGGACAACCTACCTCCCTTGCTAAGATGGTAACAGTTTGCTGTGCTCTGAGTAATATTTGCCCATCTGTGGTCCCCACAGAATAGACAGGCAGTAGTTGCATGTAAAATGTAAAACTGATACATCAAGGTAATAAATGGGACCTTTACTGTAACCTGTGGACTTACTGTATTTGGCTTTAAATAAACCAACAGTAATAGAGTTTACTTTTTATACAAAAGCAACATTAACGTCTCCAGTACTACATCATTCATTTAATAATGTCTCCTACCATTTAAAAGAGTAACTATGTAGGGGTTAGAAATCATAAGTTGTCTGCCATTTAGCATATATGCTATGTTATATATATACTATATATATATATATATATATATATATATATATATAAAATTACTTTCTGCACAATCTACGGCATTTGCATGTGTTCAGTGATGTCAGATGAATGTGTACAGACCATAAAGACAAAAGAAAAAACAGCAACAGTAGATCAGGGGCCTCATAACATTTATTCCAATTACAGCATCCAACTTAAACGGTGCAAGAGCCAGAGCCAGCAGAGGGTTGAGTGGGTGAAACCAACCATTTTCATCTCTGGTACAAACAGAGGTTAAAAGGCTATGGAGGTGGAGGCCGTAACAATGCAGTATTCCTGCCTTCAGGCTATCTCCGGTGTATGGGGATGGGTTGTGTACAAGGTAAATATAAATGTCAGGAAAAATAAGTTGGGGCAGACGCTTCACGGAAGTTAAGGGACAAAATAAAGCTGAAGGTAATAAATAGGGATCGCTACCAGTAATTGATGTTTTTGTCCAAATATCGCTCTCTTCCTCTGTTATTCAAATGTGCAGTGTTGGCGGTCATGGTGGCAATGACGGTCACAGTAGAAAACTGTCAAGTCACTCGGACACAAATATGGCAGCGGGCATTCCGGATGTGATGTATTTGGTACCCATGAACACATATATACCTTGTTTGGAATTTGATGTGCGTCTGCGTGGTCGCCATAGTGGGGTGGTAAACAGTTGAGTCAAGAGTCGGTTGAGTTGATAGAAAATGCCTCAGGCGTGTGCTGCGTTTTGCTGTTCGAACAGAAAGAAATGTTAAAAACAGGCAATGCGGGATAACTTTTCACAAGTAAGTGGCAATTTTATTAACAACAACCTGAGTTCGGTCCAGTTCCAGGGATTTTCTGCCATCTTATGGTCCGCTGTGGGCTTTTTCCGGGGAACACTGGCAATTTGACGGCCCAGGGTGAGACGGTGTCCTTGTTTGCTGTGGACATGTCATCTGTAGTGCCGGCTAATTACTCTAACACGGCCTCCTCTCCATTTGAGGACATGGTCTTTGTTAAGTTATAAGAGAGACACTCTGACACCGTGACTTTGGATACACAAGACTGCCTTTATTAACTCCTTTGTGCCCCCTTTATCCGGGGGATGAGACCACTTCCACATCTCCCATTCTATAGAGGAACAACAACAAACTGTAAACAAATAATTAAGATTCTAAAATGTCACAAAACACATAATAATATTTAGCTCAGTATCATGCAAATAGTACCCTGAATGAACATTCAACATGAGAACAGTTTCTGTCCCCCCCCCTTTTTTTTTAAACTGGGGAACATGGAACAATGACAGAACTTTTTTTTCCCGTTAGAGTATGGGGTAGACTACCTGTAACTCTCTCCACATACTTGGGGCATTATTCTGGCCCTGTTCAAGGTGTGTGGGTTTACTATGTACTAGTAAAGTCTTTGAGGTACGTCGGGGGAGCACCTGGTTCTCTCAGGGTACCGTCGAGGGGGTGATTGTTGGGGAGGAGCTGCATTATCAGTCTCAGCCAGTGGTGGATCCCCATGACTGGGGTCAGTGAACGGAGGGCCGGTGTCTGAGGTCAGTTGGGAAGGGCCAGTGTCTGGGTAGGCTTGAGTGAGATGACAATGGTTTCTTCTGATTGTTTGACCCTGGACACTGACATGGAAGGACCGTGGTGTGTCTGCATGCTGTTGTACCACACCCCTTTCATGAGAGTCCTGTACCCAGACCGGGTCTCCTGTGTGCAAAGGACTGAGGGTCTTTGCACGGTGTTGGCGGTCAAAGTGTGCCTTTTGGTTGAGCTTGGACTGTCTGTCCTTTTGTACAAACTCAGACAGGTATGGCCACCTGGGGGCCAGCAGTGAGGGCAAAGTGGGGAGGGTCGTGCGCAGCTTCCTACCTTGCAGAAGCTCTGCTGGGCTGAGTCCATTGGAAAGGGGAGATGACCTGTATGCCAAGAGGGCTAGGTAGGGGTCTGATGATTTCCGCAGGAGCTGCTTCGCTGTTTGAACTGCTCTCTCAGCTGCTCCATTGCTTTGGGGGAACAGCGGGCTTGAGGTTGTGTGTGTGAAGCCCCAGGTGTCAGCAAACTGCCGAAAAGTTTCTGTGGAAAACTGGGGGCCATTATCACTGATTACCTGTAGGGGAACTCCCAGACAAGAGAACCATGACTTCATTCGTTCTATCACTGAGCTTGATGTGGTTGAGGTCAACGTAGTGATTTCTATGAACCTTGAAAAGTAGTCAAAGACCAACAGGTAGGTCGAGGTGTTCAGATGAAAGAGGTCAGCACCTAGTTTTCTCCATGGACCTGGGAGTAGAGGTTCTGGGGCCTGTCTTCTGAACCTGGCATATGTGTCACATTTCTCTACTTTCACTTGTAACTGTTAGCTGAGACCAGGCCACCAGACAGATGACTTGGTTCTCTCTGGTTTTTGTTATGCCTTGGTGGCCTTCGTGTAGCCTGTCCAGGATGTCCTCACGCATTGAAGAGGGGATGACTAGTCTTGTCCCCTTAAGCAGCAGTCCATGAGCCACATTGATGTCACTTGATACTGCCCAGTATGGTTTCAGCGCATAGTCATGTCTGACCTCCTTTGGCCAGCCATTTTGACAGTATGGCTTTACCTGGCATAGAAGTGTGTCTGCCTCCTGTTCCTGTTGAAGCTGTTGAAGACGTTTCTCTGTTATGGGGGGAGTGGAGAGAACAGCGCTCACATACGCCTTGATGACCTGCTCCTCTGCCTGATCAGATTGGGGAGGAGTCTGAGGTACTGGCGCCCTTAACAGTGTGTCCGCAGTAGCTAGGTCCTTGCCTGGTACGTGGACAATGGAGAACTTGAAGTGCATCAGTCTCATATGAAAGCGTTGGATTCTGGGGGAAAGTTCATCAAGCCGCTTTGAGCCAAGCAGTGCTAGCAATGGCTTGTGGTCTGTGTCCACTTGAAATATGAGCCCTATGAGGAAATCCCTAAAGCATTCACAGGCCCAAGTAGTGGCGAGGGCCTCCTTGTCAATCTGTGCATAACGTTGTTTGGTATCGGAGAGGGCTCTAGATGCATAAGCAATGGGACGCCAGTCCGCATTGTCCTTCTTAGCAGCAAAACAGCCCCTAGGCCGTAGGATGAGGCAGCCGCTGAGACTTTGGTGTCTGCTGTAGGGTGATAGAGGGCTAGTCCAGGGGGAGTTGTGAGTTCCCTTTTGATGTCACTGAATGCCTGACTTTGCTGGAGTCCCTAGCTCCATGCACTGTTTTTGTTTAGTAGCTCCCTGATGGGCCTGGATTTGTCAGCGAGGCGAGGGATGTATTTACCCAGGTGATTGACTAAGCCCATGAATCTCCTCACTTCACTCACGTTTGTGGGAGCAGACATTTGTGTGATTGCTGCGACTTTTTCTGGGTCTGCCCAAACGCCATTTCCGTCGATGAGTTGGCCTAGGAATTTCACCTGTTGTCTGGCAAAATCGCATTTTTGTGCATTCAGGGTCAGCCCTGCTCATGCAAGGCGTTCAAGGACAGCATACAAGCGTTTGTCATGTTCATCCCGAGTTGCTGCATAGATCAGTATGTCATCCATTTGGCAGACGACCCCTTCCAGGCCATCAAGGAGTTGCGAAATTCGGCACTGGAAGTGTTCGAGGAGCAGATGAGATGCCAAATGGTAGCCTCTTGAAGCAGTAGTACCCGAAGGGTGTGATGAATGTGATCAGCTTTTGTGAGGCTTCAGACAACTCAACTTGCCAAAATTCTGCCTGGGCATCCAGTTTGGTGAAGACCTTGGCGTCTCTTAACTGTCCTAATGTGTGTTCCACACAAGGCAGCACGTGAAGCTCCCGCCACACACACTCTCATTTAAAGGACTCAAGTCTACACAAATCCGGACTGTGTCATGTGGTTTAGGCACAACTACCAACTCTGCACACCATTCTGTTGGTTCGTCAACACGGGCTATGATGCCCGGGTCAAGCATGCGCCCAAGTTCTGTTTTGACCTTCCCCAGCAGGGGGAGTGCTACTCATCTGGGTGTAGTCAGTGCAAAGGGCTGGGCATCAGGCTTCAACTGGATGTGGTATTCACCATCCAGTTTCCCAACACCTTGAAAAAGGTTGGGAAAAGTGCATGATCCGTCCGCAGGAGAAAGTCCTGGCCATAGAGATAAGGACGAAAATGATCAAACGCTGCGACCACTGCCAGGAGCTCGCGTCGTGTAACGCAGTAATTGCGTTCGGGGCGGCTCAAGACATGACTGTAGTACGCCACCACTCTCTCTCCCCCAGCAACCTCCTGAGACAGGACGGCCCCCAGCCCCACATTGCTGGTGTCTGTGTCCACGATGAAGCGGCACTCAGGATCAGGAAGGGCCAGGATGGGTGCAGTGATAAAGGTGATGCAGAGCCTGGCAAAGGCGGCTGCACAGTTGTCATCCCAGTTGAACTCCCGTCCTTTCTCGGTCAGACGGTGTATGGGGCTGGCAATAGAAGCAAAGTTGCGAACAAAACGTTGGTAGTAGGAGATGAGCCCCGTGAAGCTCCGCACCTCGCTGACGTTTCACGGAACTGGCCATTTCTCGACCGCTTCCACCTTAGTAGGATCAGGGGCCACGCCCTCTGCCCCCACCACATGGCCCAAAATCTTGGTCTCACGTCGAAGGAGGTTGCATTTCTTGGGGTGCAGACGCAGGCCCGCCCCCCGAATGGCTTGGAAGACCTGACGGAGGTTCTCTAGGGCCAGCTCGAAGTCAGCGGCATGAACCAGAAGGTCGTCAAGGTAAACCACACACTGGATGCGGGGAATGTGAGCCAGCACCCTCTCCATTAGTCTCTCGAACGTGGTGGGGGCATTGCAGAGACCAAAGGGCATCACACGAAACTGCCAGAGTCCCTGGCCGATGGTGAAGGCCGGCTTGGGTCTGGCTTCTGGTGCCAGCTCCACCTGCCAGTAACCGCTCCGTAGGTCAAGTGAGCTGAACCACTGTGACCCTACGATGTGGTCCAGAGCGTCATCAATGCGGGGCAAGGGGTAGGAGTCCTTACGAGTTGCATTGTTCAGCTGACGAAAGTCCACACAGAACCTCCAGGTGTCCTCCTTCTTTTTGACCAGGATGGAGGGGGTAATGTAGTGAATTCGGGGGGCAACCACAGGAACTGCCGCAGCCGGGACGCGAACCCATGTCTCCCACACCGCGGCAGACATCGCCAACTCCTCGACTAAAGGGTCCGACTCGTTAGCCAAGGGCTACCGAGCTTACTCATCCGTGGTTGTTACAATATTGTGTATACCAAGAGATACAGTGTATACAAAGAAAGTCAAACTCTATGTTTTTTTTTACTATTGTCATTCTATAGTATTACATTCAATTAATACTAAACTGGTGTTGCCTATTGATTCATCTTTACTGTGTTTGGAGTTTAGGGCTTATTACAATACTTACCAGAGGGTTTATAAGTATGTTGGAGTTGTGTACTTACCTAGGGGCGTCTCAACTGTCCAGTTAGTTCTGGGGGAGGAATGGTTATGCTGAGTTGGACCCATAGCACAGCATACACTCTACACGTCAGGGGCCGCCATGTCAAATACTACCTTAGCGTGAAGCCCACCTCAAGACATCTTACAGAATGTAACGTACTAACCACTCTGTTCATCAGGATAGGCATCCACATACTTACCCACGTAGGTACTGAGACTAATTGCATTGGGAATGGGGACCCAGATCCCATCATTAACCTAATCTTTCAAGGTAAATAAGTACTATTACTACCCCTAAAAGGCGTGGCTTATTATGCCTGCTGCGTTAGCTTAGCTACCAATGTTGCTTGGTTTAAACTATCAAACTAGATACAAAACATTTTTTTTTTTTTTTTTTTGGCTGGTGAAATGTTACCGAAACCCGACCACTTCTTCCGGTTGCATCTACACGTTTTGTTGTCATCCACTTCTGACACCATGTTAAGTTATAAAAGAGACACTGACACCGTGACTTTGGGTACACAAGACTGCCTTTATTAACTCTTTCGCGCCCCCTTTATCCGGGGGATGAGACCACTCCCACAGTCTGTAGTGCCATCCTGGACCACAGTTACCTGCCAACTCACTTCGGAGGTTTGACGGAGGATGCTCTGGTGTACATAGGAGGATTTGTTGTACGACAGGTGATGAAGCAGCTTCCATGCGATGTGTGCCGAAACAGTTTGGTGTCTGATGCTGTACCAGCATAATTTTCAGAAAGCTACCACCTGTTGACCTTGAAGAACAATGGAGGCTTGATGATTCCATCTGTAGGCACTATCAAGGTGAGCCGCTCAGCAGAGCGCTTCATTCGACAAACCACCAACAAACATTACATCAGCATCTCATCAGTCAACCACATGGTCCAGTCTGACATACAGTGCATCCGGAAAGTATTCACACCCCTTCACTTTCCCCACATTTTGTTATGTTACAGCCTTATTCCAAAATGGATTAAATTCTTTTTTTTCTCATCAATCTACACACAATACCCCATAATGACAAAGTGAAAAAGGTTTTGTAGAAATTTTTGCAAATTTATTAAAGATAAAAAATGAAATATTGCATGTACATAAGTATTCACACCCTTTGCTATGACACTCAAAATTAGGCTCAGGTTCATCATGTTTCCACTGATCATCCTTGAGATGTTTCTACATCTTGATTGGAGTCCACCTGTAGTAAATTCAATTTATTGGACATGATTTGGAAAGGCACACACCTGTCTATATAAGGTCCCACTGTTGACAGTGCATGTCAGAGCAGAAACCAAGCCATTAGGTCAAAGGAATTGTCAGTGGACCTCCGAGACAGGATTGTATCGAGGCACAGATCTGGGGAAGGGTACAAAAATTTTTCTACAGCTTTGAAGGTCCCAAAAAGCACAGTAGTCTCCATCACTCGTAAATGGAAGAAGTTTGGATCCACCAGGACTCTTCCTAGAGCTGGCCGCCCAGCCAAACTGAGCAATCGGGGGAGAAGGGCTTTGGTCAGGGAGGTGACCAAGAACCCGATGGTCACTCTGACAGAGCTCCAGCGTTCCTCTGTGGAGATGGGAGAACCTTCCAGAAGGACAACCATCTCTGCAGCACTTCACCAATCAGGCCTTTATGGTAGAGTGGCCAGACGGAAGCCTCTGCTCAGTAAAAGGCCCATGACAGCCCACTTGGAGTTTGCCAGAAAGCACCTAAAGGACTCTCAGACCATGAGAAACAAGATTCTCTGGTCTGATGGAACCAAGATTGAACTCTTTGGCCTGAATGCCAAACGTCACGTCTGGAGGAAACCAGGCACCTCTCATCTCCTTGCTAATACCATCCCTACAGTGAAGCATGGTGGTGGCAGCATCATGCTGTGGGGATGTTTTTCAGCAGTAGAAACTGGGAGACTAGTCAGGATCGAGGGAAAGATGAATGGAGCAAAGTACAGAGAGATCCTTGATGAAAACCTGCTCCACAGCGCTCAGGACCTCAAACTGGGGCGAAGGTTTACCTTTCAAAACGACAATGACCCTAAGCACACAGCCAAGACAACGAAGGAGTGGCTTTGGGACAAGTCTGTGAATGTCCTTGAGTGGCCCAGCCAGAGCCCAGAGCCAAGAAGACTTGAGGCTGTAATCGCTGCCCAGGGTGCCTCAACCAAGTACTGAGTAAAGGGTGTGAATACTTATGTACATGCAATATTTCAGTTTTTTATTTTTAAAATTTTTTTAGAAATTTCTACAAAACCTTTTTCACTTTGTCATTATGGGGTATTGTATGTAGATTGATGAGAAAAAAAAGGAATTTAATCCATTTTGGAATAAGGCTGTAACATAACAAAATGTGGGGAAAGTGAAGGGGTGTGAATACTTTACGGATGCACTGTAGGTTCAGAGGATGTGTTCAATCTTGGTGACCATATAGTTGAAACTCAGGACGGCATCGACAATCACCACTTTTCCATCCTGTCAGTAGTTGTCAGCACATTCCACAAATTGAGGCAGTACCACATTGCCAAACTTCACACTGCAATTGCAAAGTGGTAGCTTCTGAAGCTCTCTAAAGCGAAACTGTTTCAGGGATACTAATCCTTATAACAAAAGGTTGTACGGTCACATGTTACTGTACATCAAAGCATACAATTAAATAAGAAACACAGATGCCTCACAAGATAAAGCAAATCAAAATACAATAGTGATAGTGATAATACATGCAATAAATAAATGCAAAACAGCATAAAAAGAAGTGTAAATGATGACATGTATAAAACAAAGAAATCTGAAAATAGATAGTGATAGTGATGATGATAAATGCAATAGACGTTGAAAAGTAAAGTGTAAATGATGAAGTATATGTGTGTGTGTGTGTGTATATATGTAATATAGCAAAGTCAGAACAGGTTATGTGGGCTATGTGTATATTTGATTCAGTAGGGAGATCCTAAGCTTAGATTTTGAAAATGTTGATGATTGTTTGGCAATAGTGATATAGTAGGTATTCCACAGTATGTATAATCTTTATTGAATAGAAAACTGATTATTAGTATATTATAGTAGCTAATTATAATAACCATTCTGTACACATGATGAAAAAATTCCCAAATTAGAACAGCCAGATGACAGAAACCTTCCTCAATGACCCAGCTTGTGAACAGTGTCAGCTTTTTACCTCACATATTAATGTTGTAATTCTCCACATTCATTTTACTTTAACTTCTGTCTTTATCTTCCAAATATGTGTTAAACAGGACTTCCAGTTTTATTGAACTTGTTCATACAGCAAACTTATGTAAGGAAGTTTTTGTCAGTGTGGTGTGGAAAGACTGTTGAATCTTCTACACACAAATGAAATATTTGAGAATAACAAATTGTGTGTACTAGAGCTTGCTGAAGTGGACTTATCATACTGTATTTGCTTCGGATTAACTGACTGGATGTTCTCTTAACTGGAGTCATGGGGAACAAAAATAGACATTGTTTTGTTTTGGCATAGAGGTGATTAGAGCTACCCCCCAGTAACTTTAATTCCAAGTAACCAGTATCATTTATCAATTTCTCACGTTTCAAACCTAATTTCGTGAAAATTGGTTCAGAATTAAGCGAGTTACAGTAGATTTATGTAGAGAAGTCTGCATCTCTCAGTACACGTTATATTGGTTTACGTCCGGATATTGACCGCTCCAGTATGGCGGACGGGCAGACGCATAGCGGTGACGTACAGCAGTAGCCAATGAGGTAATCTACGTATATATGTCTATGGGCCGTTTGGTCCGATTCCGTTTGGTAGGAGACCTGAGGCCATTTGGTCTGATGTTTCTTCGTGCGAGGCAGTTTTGTCTGATGCATTTTGATAGAAGGAAGACCTGATGCCTTTTAGTCAGAGGACCGAGAATGTCCTGTTATGGAAAACAACTGCTGATGCCTTTTAGTCACAGGACTGAGAATGTCCTATTATGGACACTGTAGAGGGGGACACTGTAGGACACTGTGCTGCTTTTTTTTTCCCTTTCCTTTTTTTTGGCCCATAAATTGTGGCGCGTTAGTTGGCGTTTCGTGCTTGCTTGCTGTAATGACCTACTTTTCACTCTCACATATGATGACACCGTTTCTGAATTAGCCGTGGAACTTTGGCATGTTTATTTCGCTCCTTGCATAACGTGCACATAATCCGACTGCCCTCATCTACCTTCCCGCTCCCGTGGCTGCTCTGTTTACTATCCCATAATTCCCTCTGTCCTTACAGGTGTATTCCCCTAATACTGAACATCACACTTGCTATCACTCAACTGCCAAAAAATTATGAAGAGTATATCTGCAGGACTGATACTCAACCAGATAGCTCACGCACGAGAGGCTATGTGGTAGCAAATCAATGCTGCAATGAGCAATCAGGACAAGCGCAAGCGAATGGGGATATCCGTTTTCCCCATTCTAAAATTTCATATTGTAACGTGCATGGATAAGTAGACACGTTGGTCCTTGACTAACGGCTTGGACCTTTTAGTCGAGCGGTCAGCGATGTCGCCCGCAGTGCGGGCGATACGGGTTTGCAGTTGCAGGGGTTGCCCCCCGAATTCGCTGTAATATCAAATCTTTAGAATTCCATATCGACACGTTTTGAATGGACTTACTTACAATTCAGTGCAGTAATAAACTCAGGGGCTTGAAATATAAGTGTCGAGTAACGTTGGCAACTAAAATCAAACTGGAATGTGGAAAACAGTCTCACCAGAGTTCCGCTAAAGTACCATAATTCCGTTTAGAGTCCCGTCTGAGTATCAGTTCCGTTACATTCCTGTCCGAGTGTCGGTTCTGTTTTTACCAGAGTTCCGTACCACAACCATTTCCGTTATAATACAGTTGGGTCCAGATCAGCCTGAGAACCTCAACATTAGACAGCCCTCTGGTGATCGTGGATTCGTGGCAAATCATACATCAGGAATTTTGCTAGCAACTGGTATGGACGGAACCATGGCTCTGTGGATGTTTTGTTTTGATTTTTTTCGTTTATTTCGAACATGCTAAAATAACAAAATAAAATACACAGGCAGGAATACAAGAACAAATGGAAATAATAGTGAACATATTTTGCAAACTCTCTGTAACAACACAAGTAATAACTAGACCATGTTCGAAAAGGGCGTAGGATGAAGTAAATAACTTTTCTGGTTCTACCCTTTTCTTATACTTTATCAATCAAATCAAACCAAAACAAAACTTTCAAGACAAAACAAAAGTGGGGGAAAAAAAAGAAATGCCAATGCATAGAGATCAAAATAAACAAAACAGTATAAGTCAAACAAGGCACCTTACACGTCATGTATCAGGTTGTGGGAGTGCAGGAATGAGGAGATGGAAAGATCGAGTCGAGTTAATTCCGTTTACTCGCCACACAAAACGACACCGATACAGCACAATCTCTCGTGGCAACCAGCTAACCGCTAGGCTGCTGCAAACATGGCTCACCCCGGAAACTCCAAGTAGTGCCTACGTCAGCACTCTCAATGTCCACCTTAAAGGGGCAGCAGCCCCTGGTGAATCTACCCTCAATTGTGTATCACCACAATGTCACGTTATTCCTGTCCACCTTTTTGTTCATCCATCCTATATCTATTCAATATGTTGTTTTTAAAGAGTTGTTTAAACTTACTTATCGATGTACAGTGGCTTGCAAAAGTATTCATACCCCTTGAACTTTTCCACATTTTGTCACGTTTCGAGCACAAACATAAATATATTTTATTGGAATTTTATGTGAAAGACCAACACAAAGTGGCACACAATTGTGAAGTACAAAGAAAATTATACATGATTTAAAATTTTTTTTACAAATAAAAAACTGAAAAGTGCGGTGTGCAAAAGTATTCAGCCCCCCTGAGTCAATACTTTGTGGAACCGCCTTTTGCTGCAATTACAGCTACAAGTCTTTTGGGGTATGTCTCTACCAGCTTTGCACAGCTAGAGACTGAAAGTTTTGCCCATTCTTCTTTGCAAAACAGCTCAAGCTCAGTCAGATCAGATGGAGAGTGTTTGTGAACGGTAGTTTTCAGATCTTGCCGCAGATTCTCAATTGGATTTAGGTCTGGACTTTGGGCCATTCTAACACATGAATATGTTTTGTTTTAAACCATTCCATTGTAGCCCTGGCTTTATGTTTAGGGTCGTTGTCCTGCTGGAAGGTGAACCTCCGCCCCAGTCTCAAGTCTTTTGCAGACTCCAACAGGTTTTCTTCATAGATTGCCCTGTATTTGGCTCCATCCATCTTCCCATCAACTCTGACCATCTTCCCTGTCCCTGCTGAAGAGAAGCACCCCCAGAGCATGATGCTGCCACCACCATGTTTGACAGTGGGGATGGTGTGTTCAGAGTGATGTGCAGTGTTAGTTTTCTGCCACACATAGCATTTTGCATTTAGGCCAAAAAGTTCAATTTTGGTCTCATCTGACCAGAGCACCTTCTTCCACATGTTTGCTGTGTCCCCCACATGGCTTCTGGCAAACTGCAAATGGGACTTCTTATGGTTTTCTTTTAACAATGGCTTTCTTCTTGCCACTCTTCCATAAAGGCCAGATTTGTGCAGTGCACGACCAATAGTTGTCCTGTGGACAGATTCCCCCACCTGAGCTGTGGATCTCTGCAGTTCGTCCAGAGTCACCATGGGCCTCTTGGCTGCATCTCTGATCAGTGCTCTCCCTGTTCGGCCTGTAAGTTTAGGTGGACGGCCGTGTCTTGGTAGGTTTGCAGTTGTGCCATACTCTTTCCATTTCCAGATGATGGATTGAACAGTGCTCTGTGAGATGTTCAAAGCTTGGGAAATCTTTTTATAGCCTAACCCTGCTTATGTTATGAATACTTTTGCAAGCCACTGTACACATCTCATTTTTTTATACAGCTGTTCCATAGATTGACTCCTTTGATGGATATACAATGAAGTTTTGCATTTGTCCTCACTAGTTGTTTTTTGAATATACATATTCCTCTGAGATCGTGTTTACTTTCCCTCCTTTGGAACATCTTTTGGACACTGTTTGGTAACTGCTGATTTTTTTACTCTGTACATGATTTGAATTGTTTTGAAGTCAACCAAATCCTTAAATTTTAGTGCTTTCAGTTTGATAAAGAGTGGGTTTGTAGGCTCTCTGTAAGTGGTTTTGTTTACAATTCTTATGGCTCTTTTTTGAAGGATGAAAATTGGATCTGTGTTTGTTTTGTATGTGTTCCGCCACACTTCCACACAGTAGGTGATGTATGGAAGTATGAAGGAGTACAAGGTGGATAGTGCTGGTGGATGCAGGAGATCTTTAGCTTTATATAGTATTGCAATTGACTTTGATATTTTTGATTTAATATACTTTATATGTGGTTTCCAACATAATTTATTGTCTATTATTACTCCAAGAAATTCGATTTCCAACACTTCTTCGATTTCTACATCATTTATCATGAGCTTCTTGTTTGAGTTTGTTGACCGATTCCCAAATATTATGAATTTCGTTTTATTTAGATTTAGTGTTAGTTTATTTGAATCAAACCAACTCTTGAGTTTCTTCAATTCATTTCCCACTGTATCCAAAGTTGTTCCAAGTTGTCCCCACTGCAAATTAGTTTTGTGTCATCCGCAAATAAAATTATTTTTAGTGCTTTTGAAACCTCACATATATTATTAATGTACAAAATAAAAAACAATGGCCCCAACCCTGAGCCTTGAGGAACTCCACACTTAACCATCATTAATTGTGATTTATAATTATTAAATAGCACATATTGGTTCCTATTATTTAGGTAACTGGATAGCCAAGAGAGAGCTACTCCTCTGATTCCATATTTTTGTAGTTTTAAAATAATAAGTCATGGTCAACCGTATCGAATGCTTTTTTTTAGATCTAAGAATACTCCTACAGCATATTCCTTCTTTTCTATAGCAGTTGTTATCTCTTCCACAAAATCAGTGAATGCAGATGATGTAGTCCTATTGGTTCTGAATCAATACTGTTGTTCACACAGTACATTATGTTTTGTGATAAAGTCATCCAACCTTGAGTATAATATTTTTTCCAGTATTTTAGAGAATTGTGAAAGCAAAGAAACAGGTCTGTAATTTGAGAGTGTGTGTCTATCTCCAGCCTTGTATATGGGTATGACTTTAGCTGTTTTCATTTTACGTGGAAAAACCCCAGTTTTCAGAGATTGATTGCATATATATGTAAGAGGTTTCGCCACACACTCAATAATATCTTTAACCAGTGACATTTCAATACCATTGCAGTCTGTTGACTTCTTACTCTTAAATCTTTTGACAATATCAGTAATTTCTTTTTCATCTGTTCCCTTTAAAAACAAAGATTCTTTTAGCTGTACAGCTTTACTTGCCACGTGATTTCTACAGCCAGTGCTTGCAATCTTCCCAGCCAAACCAGGACCAACACCAACAAAAAATCCTTGAATTCATTAACAATTAAGGCCATATCGTTGATAGTTTTATTATTTTTGGTTAGGAAGCAATTTGGGTATCCAGTGTCCCCCTTTTTATTTTTAATAATACCATTCAATACCATCCATGCATTTTTTATTTTGTTTTTATTGTCCTCTAGTAATTTGCTGTAGTAATCCCTTCTGCTGTTTCTCATAATTTTTGTCAGTTTGTTTTTATGCGTCTTGTATTTGTGTTCCGATTCTTTTGTTCTCTTCTTTAAAAAGTCTTTATATAATACATTTTTCTTCTTACATGAGTTTAATAATCCCTTAATTAACCATTGCTTTTCAGTAATTTTCTGTTTTACTACTTCCTTAACAAGATGACCGTTTTTTTTCATAAAGAGCTGTTGTTATTGACAAAAATGTGTCACAGGCTTCGTCTACATCTTCCACATATATGTTATTCCAGTCTTGTACCATCAGATCGTTTTTAAAAGATTTAATTGTCCCTTCTGTTTTTTTGTCTAATTATTTTGTGTGTTGTAACATCCTTAGTTGCCCCTGTACAGCTCTGAATGACTGCAAACACTGGCAGATGGTCACTTGTGTCATTTATTATTAACCCACTTATTACTTTCCTATCAATGACATTAGTGAATATATTATCAATTAGTGTAGCACTGTGAGTTGTTATTCTGGTCGGGCGTGTGATTGAGGGATACAGGCTCATACTGTACATTGAATTAGTGAATTATGTAGTGGTATTGTGTTCAAGTGGGTTTAACAAATCAATATTGAAGTCCCCACCAACAAAAACCATTTTCTTAATATTTATGTTCTCATACATCTCCAATAACGTTTCCCTAAATGTATCAGTACATGATCCTGGAGTTCTGTATACACAGCTTATTAGTATGTTTTTTGATTTCTCTAGTTCTATTTCTACGGTAATACATTCCATGATATTGTCTACTACTTGTGACATACTATTGATAGATTTACAATTGCAGTTTTTGTCAATGTATAAAGCAACCCCTCCACCCTTTTTTTGATTCCTATTCATAGAATACATCTCATGTCCCTCAATATCGACCATGCCTGTTTGTTCCTCATTAAGCCAAGTCTCAGAGATTGCTATTGCAGTGAATTGGTTCTTCAGCTGTCTTAAACTGTGTTGGATCTTTGAAAGGTTTAAATTCAGGCTCCTACTATTAAAATGTATGATTGATATTACTCCATTCATTTTTGAATTTCTGTTAATCTGTTCCGTAGTATAGTATTCACAATGGTTGTGTGTGTTGATGTAGAAATTGTTCTCAGGATCAGTGTCATTCTCCATATCATGTCCTTTATGTTCGGTGAATTCAAAGGTTTTCAGTTCAACAGTTTCATATTCTGAGATCAGTACTTGTTGATTAATATCTCCAGTTGGAGATGTGACAAGTAGCATGCTGTTTTTTTGCTCTCCGTGCTTACTTTTTCCAACGTCCACATCGGACAAGGCTTGGACTGAAACTGGAGTGAGCGATCTTAAGCATCTTTCCGGGAAAAAAATTAAATAAAAAACACGAAGAAAGTAAGGCTCATATGGATAATGCCACGAAACTAGTCATGTTTGGGAGAACTAACATTGCCAGCCAACTTAGCGACAGCTACAGGATACACGCTTCCGATGGCCTCACGGTCCTTCACAATCTCACCATCCCACTTCTGACACCAGTGTAACGAATTCGGGGGGCAGCCCGGGAACTCTACTTACCATCCAGTGTGGCAAGTTGTGCCAGTCACCCAGACTGGTATCCTTTGAACAAAACCCCAGAGTGCACTCCTCTGACAATTAACTCTGACTAGTCATTGACTCGTTGAAGTGTAGAAAATCACACTTCCGGACTATTTCTTTATTTTAAGGGCCCAGTTTATTATTTTCATTGAATTGTAATTTGTATATGTATTTTCCTGCACACTAAAGGTGCAGTTCAGATTAATTTGTGTGTGTGTGTGGTTATTACACTCTGCCCTTAGCTCCTTCCGAACCTAAAGCATTGCACATCCCAAGAGTGGGTTACAGACAGGACAAGTCTCGGCCAGAATGTGTCATGTATGGTGAGAAACTAGCTAATGACAGCATGAAGCCAAGCAAAATGAGATGACACCAAGAGACAAAACACCAAGAAACTATTGGTGAAAGTCAGGAATTTTTTGAGAGGAAAAAGCAGTTGGTGCTATCAAGAAGATCCGCCAACATCAGAAAAGCATTTGAACGAGCAGGCAGTGATTTGCACAGAGCCACCGAGGCATCGTTTGAGTGTTGGCTATTAATTGCCAAGGCTAAAAAGCCACACAGTGTTGGAGAGCAGTTTATCAATCCCGCCTGTCTGACACTGGGGCCGGATTCGCCCACAGTCCGGCAGATCCGCATAGGAATCATATCCGCTCCTAGAGCGTGGCCTCCTAAGTCAAAAAGACACTGGTCCGCGCCAGTTGCTGTGATACATCCGGCCCGGATCTGGCCCAGTTTCATTTTGCTGTCTAGGGTGGCCCACACGTGGTTGATAAAGTGAAAACCGTCCCACTCTCTGACAACACCGGCAAAGACAGAATTGATAAAATGGCTGGAGATTGTCAGAACCAGCTGCACGAGAAGCTTCGGAATGTTCCCGTTGCCGTTCAGTTGGATGAAACGACAACAGTGTCAGACGAGTACATGATCATTGTTTATGTTCAATATGTTGGCGGTGATGACTTGAAACAACAGGCCAGGATATTTGCATGGCTGTGGGCTCCTGTCTCTCACCCAACAACTGGCCTACAGGAACCTTGTTGCATGCTGCACGGGGGGGGGGGGGGGGGGGCTTCAGCTATGATGAGCTTGCTGAACTTCAAACCGACTCGGTGTCACAGAAATATTTCCAGGAGAACGGATACAACAAGTTTTGGACAGTCAAAGGACACGGTGTTGCACCCAGTCTGACTAAACACACAGTTACGAGGGTTATTCTCCCACTCAGCACTACATACAGTGCTGCTTGAAAGTATGTGAACCCCTTGAGCAGTTTAGATTTTTCTGTTGTTTTACCATGATTTTCTTATTCTATGATCACCAGTTTTTATGTATGAAATGTCAGATATATGTTTATCAGTTGCATGTACTTGTTTAGTGGGACTTGTTTAAGTAGCCCAAAAACTACATGAAACATGGAATTAGTGTATGTGCAAAAGTAAGTGAACCCCCAGCTGCATTGGTTAAGTCAAGCAGGTAACAGACTCGGGTGAAACACATTTGGGTGCTTAATTAATCATTTAAGCAGACCAATGAAATGAGACATCCTTGGGAAAGGGTTTGGCCTGCACTAATTAAAAGAGAGAGGAAACCAACCAAACCACTGTGGTCCCATACAAATCAACAATGCCGAGAGCAAAGGAGATATCCGAGGACATGAAGAAGAGGGTAGTGACAGCCCATCAGTCTGGGGAGGGCTATAAGACCATCTCCAAAAGATTCCAGCTCCATCCATCCACTGTAAGACAATTAATTTACAAATGGAGGGCCTTCAACATGACAGCAACTCTGCCTAGAAGTGAACGCCCATCAAAACTATCACCCAGAAGCACCAGAAAAATAATAAATCAGGTAAAGGCCAACCCACACATCACCTCTAGAGAGTTGCAGACCTCTCTGGTAGCATCTGGGACAAATGTGCATGCGTCTACAATCAGACGAAAATTGAATAGCCATGACATTCATGGGAGGGTTGCTAGAAGGAAGCCTCTGCTCTCAAAAAAGAACAAAGCTGCCCATTTCAACTTTGCCAGAAAGCACTTGGACAAACCAGAGGCCTTCTGGAAGTCCATTCTCTGGACAGATGGGTCCAAAATAGAATTATTTGGTCACAATCAAAACCAACATGTTTGGAGAAAAGCTAACACTGCATATGAAGAAAAGAACCTCCTCCCAACAGTGAAGCATGGTGGTGGAAATGTGAAGGTCTGGGGCTGCTTTTCTGCTTCTGGACCTGGACGACTCCATATTATCCAAGGAAACATGAATTCTCCGGCATATCAACAAATTCTTGACCAGAATCTCCTGCCATCAGTCAGGGAGTTGAAGCTGGGACGAAAATGGATTATGCAACAAGACAATGACCCAAAGCATTCCAGCAAAACTACAAAGGAATGGCTTCAGAGAAAGAGGATTCGTACTCTGGATAGGCCCATTCAAAGTCCGGACCTTAAATGTTGTGGCGAGACCTGAAGAAGTTGGTACATACCAGATGTCCCTCCAACCTCTCTCAACTGGCTGAGTTCTGCAAGGAAGAGTGGGCAAAAATCCCCATAAGCAGATGCGAGAGACTGGTTAGTGGTTACAGAAGACGTTTGGTTGAAGTAATGGCTGCAAAAGGAGGAGGCACAAGCTACTAATACAAGGGTTCACATACTTTTGCACATGTTAAATTTTCAGTTTTTGTGAAATAAACCACCTTTGTTGAATTAAATAATGAAAATATATCTCTTTTGTGTGTGTGTCCATTATTTGGAAGGTGTGCTTTACAAATTGGGATTTGGATGTATGTGTAATAAGCTTATTTTAATGTTTTTTACAAAAACAGTGACCATGTCTGGAGGGTTCACAAACTTTCAAGCAGCACTGTATGTGTCTGAGACAGCCTTCAGTGCCCTTGTAACAATAAAAACAAAAGCCCACAACAGACTTGATGTACACCACTTTAGGCTGGCTGTCACAAGCATCGCACCTGACATCCCATCCCTGATCAAAGACATGTAAGCCCAAGGTGGCCATTAGTTTCTGAATGAACAGGATGACACAGACTCAGTAAAAAAAATGTAAGAAAGAAGAGAAGTTATCGTTAGTGTGTACCAAAATAACCCACACTGTCTGTCAAAACAAACAAAGAAACAAAAACAAACAGTGTTATTGGTTTATGAATGAACAGGATGGCACAGACTCAGTAAAAATATTACTGTTGGAGCCAAAATAACACATAGGCCTCCTGTCTGTCAAAAAACTGTTCACAACTTCATATGATGTGCATGAGGATGCCAGATTACAACAGGACTAATATGTTCTTGTTTCAGTCAGCCCGAGTCAGATGACAACAGGCCTACTCTGTTGGATTATTAAAAGAAAAACAAAGTTAAGATTATACAAGACAAGAGACACTTCAACAGCAGTTCTGAGGATGGAAACGAGACATGTATTGAAGATAAAGGTGGAAAAAACTATAATTGATGTTAATTTTTGCAAATAAATATGTGAAATGAATCACTATTCCCTTGTGTGTGTGTGCGTGAGTGTGTGCGCGGGCCCAGGGGGGGGGGGGGGGCTTAGCTTTTCTTAGAAACAAGCCCCAAGGGGGGAAAAAAGTTGGGAGCCCATGCTCTAGTGTGTCGTTCCAACAGACTTTCCATGAAGCATTTTTGAATATTTGATTTGCAATGCAGGCTTCGATCGGGGTGTTTTGCACCACACCCCGACCAAAACATTCTGGCTTGATTTGGGAAGGCCCAATTTGGCCAGACAACTGCAAATCTGACAATTCTGCTCACAGGAAGCGCTGCGTTCCCATGAGACGCGAGTCAGTTTGCTACATATGCATAGCTGGCTGTTGACAGTTGCCATTTAAGGCAAAAGCACTCCTTTGCTCCTAACCTCCCCCCCTCCACCACCCTCTCTCTCCTCGGTACGGGTGAGTTACGCATTAGTGCGCTGTGGCCGCGGGACAAACGGGTGTTACAAGACGGCTGTGCTGAAGTGAGTATTTTTGACAGACGTCAAAAAGTTTATTTATTCATTTTATAGTACGAACCGAGTTACTAAAAACAATATTTCGTCGTTTGCCAATTTTAATTATTAGTAAACGTTATACAGCCTATGTCATCTCAACCCCATTCCTCAGGGGACCCCCGCTGCTGGTTTCTATTATAGTGGGTAGATAAGTACGCGTTTGTTGTGTGTAGCGCTATCTATCCCTTTTTACTGTCAAGGACAACGCTCCTGAGTTCTCTATACAACTCGGTATCCAATAAACTATTGAAGTATGGTAACTTCGCTTCTTATGTGTTTAAAGTATGTTCTAAAGGCTCTAAATGTCTTACAGTGTCATCTGGTAACTCCAACTAAAAAGGTTGACTACCCCTTTAAGGCATTTAAATATGGCATATGACCCCTTTAAGGCAATCTAACATGGTCTAGACACCTCAATGTGTCACCGAGTAACTTATATTAAAACGGTGGACTAGCCCTTTAAGGTTCTAAAATGTGGTGTATTAGCCCTTTAAGGTTATATACTATGGTCTACACATCTCTGGGTGTCACTAGGTTACTTCCAGTAAAAAGGTGGACTAGCCCTTTAAGGTTGTCTCAACATGTCACTTACCATAGCCTAGACACCACAGGAATAAATACACATGGATAATCCACACTCACACAGGTACAGCTTGTACTCACAAAGAATGAATGCTCCTCTTCGTCTCGCGCTTCCCGCCGCAGCGCAGCAGCGAACGTCAGGCCGGCAGCCCTCCTAGCTAACTGGCTAGTTAGCCGTTAGCACCATCTCACGGTCGAACCGTGCGCTCGCCTCGGCAGCACAACACGGCAACAGACGACTCCTTCTGCGTTCCTCGATGGTTAGGGTTAGGGTTAGGGTTATGTCTTTTTTGATCCCGTGCCAGACGTACTTGGTTGCCACTAGTCTTTCAGACAGCTTTTTGCCGGGGTGGGGGAGGCCATTCGGCTCTTAAGCACGACGTCACGACGCGACGTCACGTGTGGGCGGGGTTATACTTCCGGTGCCTTGGGGAATCTCACTGCATTATTTTCCACTCAAAACAATATGTCTGAACCCGTAAATATATTTACATTAACGTCTTTTTTTAAAGACGAACCTCTCAGGGTGAAAAAGGGTCTCAATGCTTTCAATTCAGATAGAGTTGTGAACGTAAATGTTTCAGGGGGCATTATAAAAGGCAAGGTACAGGCTTCCATGAAACAGAAAGTTTATCAGGTTGAGGTGAGTGAGCTAACAGGGTTAGCTAGCGTTAGCTTGGTAATGTTGGGTATTCTGGCTTCTGATGTTATATCCCACGTTTACTGGCGATTCATAAGCCTTGGATAAAGACTGCCAGTGCTTTATTTTGTCGGTAGATAATTGTTTTCCGACGTTTGACTTGTTAAAATAACTCTGACGTTCTTGGATCCAAGGCTAGCTTTTCATGTGTCTAGCTCCAGAATGGCTATGATCGTACATACTGTAACGCTGTAAAGGTTTAATGAATTTAAAATACATATTAGGAATTAATGAAATATAGACTTACATGTAAGATCACAGCCATTTTAGGGCTACCATGTGTGCTACGATCTGTTTCTTATTAACGTTATAGGCCACGTTGGATACAGGTCAGCTGGGCACCAGGAAATCTCTGGGCACCTTGATGTAAAATGTTCTATTTTGTCCAAAATGTTTGGAAACATGTAATATTAGAAGAATGGTCTTAACCACATGAACCCCAGCATTCATTTAGTCATCCTCAGACGAGTTTGCCAAGGGTTTTAATTAAATTTAATTAATCAAATTAATCAAATTTAAACCTTTGTGCGTATTTAAGGACTGTGGGGCACAACTCTTCACAGCTCTTGAACCATTCTTAGTCTGTTCCCTCCTAGACCAGTTTGCCATGTGTGACCCTACAGTAGCGCAAGGCTACAGACAACATAGCTCTCGGGATTCATGGGGTCACTCAAACCTCTCCACCACGTTAAGGTGATGGTTCGAGGAGAGCATAACATAATAACATAAAACACAAGACACTTAGTTAGAGCCCTGAAGGACTCTGTCCAACCATATGGGTTGGATAAGTGGTTAAGTAATGTAAAGTATACATGATGTGAACATGCACGGTACATCATTATCATTTAAATATGCAAATTTGCATATTTAAATGTTGTATTCATCATATGGTGATCCTCTTCTTTACGTTGACAGTAGTTTTTGCACTATGCATTTTGTTACCAATGTTGATGTTTTGCATTTTATACTTTTTACAGTGACATTAGTTTTTGCACTATGCATTTTGTTACAAATGTGTTTTGATTAAAAAAATCAAGCAGTGTTCTTAATTCAGTATTACTTTATTAAAAGTATAAATACATGAATCTGATTCTGCTTACATTTATTCAAGTCATTTCATGCTATTTCCCGAAGAATTGGTGTTTGTAGGTTGGTAAGACACGCGCACACTTTCAGTATTTTGTTTATGTTTTTAGTGAACTGATATGGGATATTGTCCAAAATGTTGAACAATTTCAACCTCTGAATGGAGCGCTCCACATGGATCCTAGCACTGGATATGAGTTTGTTTTTCTTAACTTCTTCTTGTGTGAACTGTCCATTAACAAGGAAAGACGGGATGTTGAGTGAAACCCCTTCTGGCAAGATGTCCCGGATTGTGAAGCCTTTATCTGCCATCACCATGTCTCCTGGGCATAGATGATTGAGAACTCCAGAATCTAATGTAATAGCCTTGTCTGAGGCACTTCCACCATAATAGTCACTGACAAATGTTATCACTCCATTAGGAGCCACACCTATTAAGGCTTTGTGTGTTGTGTGGTCCGTTTTTTGTACTGGCTCCATAAATGATTCTGTTTGTCAAGCCTCTCTGTCCTGGAGACTGCTAACTCTGTGCAATCGAGCACAATCCTACAGTTAGGAAATGGACGGAAACACTCTGGCAACGATGCCTGGTTCTTCTCTATGGAGGGGATGTTGTTCTCAAGCATACCAACATATAAAATGTCATACAGGGCACTGACAATGGTGATAAAAATGTTGGTAACTGTGGCTGTACTGCAATTAAACCTGGTTGCAAGGTCTTCATGACCAGAATTAAGTTTGAGCTTCATCAAAGTCAGTAGCAACTGATCGACTAGTGGCATAGACTGGACTGTCCAATTCGAATGATATTGTAGCTCAAACTTAGATAAGAGTGCTTCCAAAACCAGGACGGTAGCAACATCTGGTAAGCCAGTGAAATATTTTACTTTGACACGATTGGAAGATATTTGGCTGAAGGAAAAGGTCTGTTTTTGTTTCTCCAATTCTTTTTTCAATTTTTCATTCTCTCTTCTCAACATGTCAACCTCTATCTCTAGCAGCGCAACACTGTTAAAAGGGTTGTCTGAAGTACGAGGGGTGTCTGCGGTTGGGTTGTCTGAAGTACTAGGGGTGTCTGCGGTTGGGTTGTCTGAAGTACCAGGGGTGTCTGCGGTTGGGTTGTCTGAAGTATTAGGGGTGTCTGCGGTTGGGTTGTCTGAAGTACTAGGGGTGTCTGCGGTTGGGTTGTCTGAAGTACTAGGGGTGTCTGCGGTTGGGTTGTCTGAAGTACTAGGGGTCTCTGCGGTTGGGTTGTCTGAAGTACTAGGGGGCTCTGCGGTTGCAATGTCAGAATTTTGTAATTCAAGTTCATTTGTCCCTTCTTCACCACTGGGAGGGAGTGGTACTGTTTTTCTCTTCTTGTGTGGAAGGCTGAGGTGGCCTGGGAAAGTCTTCCCCTCGTTCCAAGCAAAACGTGATGGGCCAGCAGCTTTGCCATTTGGAAAATGCCAACTGCACACCCTTGAGCAGGGGCTTGGTGTAAAGCCATCACGCCTGTAAAAAAAAAAAAGAATGAGAGATTTAGAAATGATTGGCAATGAAAACTTGAAGCTGCATTGTAACTTATCGTCTGCCCTGGATTTGAACAATTAAAGTAGCATTCTTTAACTTTTTTCGATAAAAAATAAAGTTGATTTTGGTCAAGATTAACCACTATCTTTCACTGAAGGAGGTAACACTGTACTAATTCAGCCTATTTCCCATTCATGAAATCTTCAGCATCTGCTACAATGCCCATTTTTGTGTCTGTGTCTGGTTAGACACAGTCACAAACATGGGCATTGTAACAGATGGTGAAGGATTTGTGAATGGGAAATAGGCTAAATCAGTCCTCTGTTACCTCCTTCAGTGAAAGATAGTGGTAAATTGTGACCAAAATCAACTTTATTTTTTATAAAAAAAGTTAAAGAATGCCACTTTAACCATCAATTATTTAAAACACAATTTCTATTGTGTTAACATACTCTACTGTAAAGATTGTATAATGATATTATACAAACAGTCTACCATACAGATTGGGCAAGTTATATTGTATTCACATACTATACAATACAGATTTTTTTTTGGGGGGGCAAATATTATAGCCTTTTCATAGCCTTTTCATAAAGGAAAGGTTACATAGTAAGGCTTTAGAATTAGATGTCAGTCTCCCTACAGAAACATTATTTTTTGTAGATATGAAGTTTCATTGTTTGATTTATATGGGAAAAGTCAGAAGTGAGACTACTGTAACAAAACAGGCAGAAACAGCACATTCACCTGGACTATCTAACGTTATGTACCCCTGCTTATTCATGCATTTACTCCAAGTCTCTTTAATGATAATCCCCTTGAGATGCATCATCTCGTTTTAGATAATCATGGGCTAACAATGCATAGAATAATGCAGTTTTCCGAGTGTGTAGCTGACATAATGCTTGCTTACAGTAACTGTATGTCTTCACAGACAGGGTTGTAGTAGTAACAACATAAGTGGCTAACCGATGCTTGTTTACGCTCCACTACACTCTGATTAAAGCCTTATTGAGCAGAAAAACATATGGAAAAGCACATATATTGATCCTCGCTTGTTGAATTAGCTAAAAATCTAAATACCTGTCTAGTATGTAACGTGGATTTCGGTAACAAGAGGGTAGCTACCAGTAGTACCTAGTCTGCAGTGCAGGGTAGCTAGTCTGCACTTAGCACAAAAGTCGGCGCCAAACTTCGATTTTCAATGCATTTCTTCAATAGCAACTTACCGTATTAACTGCAGCCACCTCTTCTTATCTTTGTCTTTCGGAGGAAAGCGATAGAAAGACAGTTTGGTCTCGGTTTTACTCTCTGATCGATTTAAACAAAGGGGGACACAGCAGTGAGGCATATTGTCAACAAGTCGATGGAGCCGGAAGCAAATTCGCGCGCGCGCGCCTACGCAACAGGGACGTGCCTACGTCATAGCTTAAGACGCGAATGGACGGCGTCGAAAACAGGCCGCCTCAAGCCAGTGGAAATGACGGGCCGGGGCTGACGCGTGGAGACGTCGCAAAGGAGCATGGTGCCAGCATCGTCGAAAGCCACGTCCTCTAACTGCAGCCCTGTGACAGCCGTCTTGAAAGCCTGCACATCCGGGTCAGCGGCCTGGTCAGCTGCATGTGGGCATAGTCAAGACCCAAGTGGATGGCCCCCGCAATGGCCCGGGAGAGGCAGTCAGCGACGAGGTTGGTTTTGCCAGCAACATGTTGTACGTCCATGGTGAACTCCGAGATGTAGGAGAGCTGTTGTTGCTGGAGGGCGGACCACGGCTCAGCCACCTTGGTCATGGCGAATGTCAGTGGTTTGTGGTCCACAAATGCTGTGAACTGGCAGGCCTCCAGCAGGGAACGGAAGTGTCGAACAGTAAGGTAGAGAGCGAGGAGCTCCTGATCAAAGGTGCTATACTTCCGTTCGCTTTCGCTGGGGCGTAACAGTCGGCTGAAGAAAGCGATCGGCTGCCAAGCGCTGTTCACCCACTGCTCGTGCACTGCCCCGACTGCATAGTCTGAAGCGTCTGTAGTAATGGCGATCGGAGCCTTGGGTGACGGGTGCGCCAGCATTGTTGAGTCAGCCAGAGCAGCTTTAGTGTCCACAAATGCCTTGTCCCTCTCTGCGGACCAATCCACAGTGTGTTTGGTGGCCTTGCCTTTCAGGGCCTCATACAGGGGTCGCATGGGTTGAGCAGCTCGGGGGATAAAACGGTGGTAAATGTTCACCATGCTGAGGAACTCTGTAGGGACTTCACTGTGAGAGGTTGTGGTAAGTTCACGATGGCGTCCACCTTTGACGGGAGGGGTATCCTACAAAAATCCCCTTTTCACACTGTGAATCTAACTTTTTCTTGTAATACTTGTATGCATAGCACACTGATCCAAACACTCATCTTTGACACATCAGGCTTTTTCCCTGTCAGCATGTAGTATGGAGTCTGTTTCACATGCCTATTGTAGCACCTGTTCCGAATTACTGCAGCAGCCATCACAGCATATGTCCACAACTTCTTAGGTAAGTTGCTCTCAATTAACATGCACCTTTCCATTTCAAACAGTGTTCTCCTATTCCTCTCAGCAGTCCCATTTTGATGGGCCGAGTAAGGTGCTGAAGTCTCATGTCTTATGACATCCTTACTAAGTAAAGACTGAAAATCCTGCCCTGTGGACTATGTGCCATTATCTGACCTTATACACTTGATCTTCCCATAGGGGGCAGTGTCAGCTATGAACTTTCCAGTAGCTTTGGCAGTATCACTATTTGTTTTCAGGAAAAACACATAGACTACTCCTGAGTAATCATCAGTAAATGCCAGAGTATATCTGAACCCATCTTTTGCCTCTTGCTCCATGGGGCCGCATAAGTCAGTGTGAACTAAATCAAGTGCTGCTTTTGCCCTGGCGTCTGGTTCTCTGTTTCTACTCTGAGCAAATTTCCCTTGTGTGCACACTTCACAGTTTAGTTTAGACTTATCAAATTTTCCTTTAATTTTCATTCCCTCTACTACATCTTCCAATTTTGATACATCCTCATAGTTACAGTGACCTAGTATTTCGTGCCAGGTTTGTATATCATAGCATCCATGACACCCATCACCTTGTTCATCATCTAGAGTGTTCAGATAGTAAAGTCTATTGTACACTTTGATGTCAAACCTGGTGCCATCCTTGTGGATGAGGTGGTTGTGTCCTTCCCGAAAGTTGACTGCAGCTCCGTTGCCCGTCACTGCTTTAACGGAGAAAATGTCTTGTGGATATGATGGAATATACAGCGCCTTCTCCAGCGTTGTCTCCACCCGGCGACCCTCACTGTCCAGCAGGCAGACCTCCACTTCACCCCTCTTCAGCGCTACACCGCTTGTTTTCGTCCCGTCAGCCAACTCCAAAACATGTGTCTCTAGCTGGAAACTGTCATCAAACCTCCTAAACTTCCCGATGTCGGTGATCATGTGTGACGTTGCGCCCGTATCCACCATCCCACCTCTCTGTTTTACTCCATCAATTTTGAAAGCGAAAGTGTGATCCTGTGCATCCACTGCTTGTTTCACGTTGTCTCGTCTTTTCCGTCTGCACATGGCGTCTCTGTGAGTGGAGCTCTGGCAAACACTGCACCACTGTCTCTGTGCTTGACGCTCGCCTCCAGTAACGTTGCACGTCCAGGCTTTGTGTCCCTTTTGGCCGCAGTTGTAGCAGGTTATCTCCGAGCTCTTTTCTTTCTCTCTCCCCCTCACTCTCATTGTTGAGCTGCTTGTCTTCATCGCGTTGTCATCATTCGGGTTGCCATTAAACTTCTCCGTGCTCTCATAACTTCTCAGCTTGGTTTTGAACTCCGCAAAAGTTATCTTCTCATCACCTTGCGTTATGGACGTGGTGATCATCGGGATCTTGGTGTCGATTTTGCATTGGAACATCAGTTCTGTAGGTGACGCTTCAGTGGTGCTGTGCGGTGTGGAGCGGTATTCACGGAGAAACGTGTTGAGTCTCTGTTTCCATGGGATGCTCTGAGTTTCTGCCACATGGATGGCTTTTCCAAGCATGCACATGAAGCGTTCTGCTGTTGCATTTCCTTGAGGCCAGAGGGGTGTTATTTTCTGGTGGTGGAAACCTAGATGGCCAGCAAAGTTGGAGAACTGTTCACTATTGAAAGGAGGGCCATTGTCTGTTTTTAGGTTTCTCGGAATTCCAAACATGGAGAACACCTTATCTATGGCTGGGATTGCTGTGTTGGCTGAAGTGGATCTCACAATTTCAACTAATGGGTAGCGTGTGTATTCGTCTATGATAGCTAACAGGTATTCTCCGGTAGGGAGTGGACCATAGAAATCTGCACTGACATTATAGCAGGGGGCTACTGGTAGTTCAGACATCTCCAGAGGTTCTGACTGTCCTATGGGTGTATTGGCCTGGCATGCTAGACAGTTCTTAACAGTGAGTTCTGCTTTCAGGTCAATGTTAGGAAACCATACCTTTGATCTGAGGAGTGTCTTTGTCTTTACAATGTCCTGGTGTCCTTCATGGGCTAGCTGTAGCACTCTGTTTAAGAGATGCAGGGATGACAATCTTTGTCCCTCGCAGGATGATGTCATCAGTGTGTGATACAGTGAGCTCACTACTGATTTGTTTGTATTTCTTGAGTGTTTCAGCGTGCTGTGTGTCACTTGCAACTTTGTACCATGTATTGTCTCTGATGTGGGTACTGACCTTCTGCAGGACTGGATCTTTAAGTGTTTCGTCTTTTATCTCTGTGAGAGTCATTGCTTTGGGTGTGGCGTGTTGTGCCATGAAGTTCACATACTCCTCCACCACCTTCCCTGATTTTGTGTTTCCACTTGTCTGCACTGGAACAGGGTGACGGGATATGTAGTCCGCAGGGTTCTCCGCTCCTTTTCTGTATTCTACCTTGAAGTTGTAGGGCTGTAGTCTCAGTCCCCATCTTTTGATCTTGGTGGGTGGTTTCGATCAGGGGTTGTTCCAGATCACCTCGCGTGCCTTGTGGTCTGTGAAAAGAGTGAAAGTGTTGCCATACAGGTACAGGTGGAAGTGTTCACAACTCCAAGCAATGACCAGTGCTTCTCTCTCTTTTTGCAAGAAGCGTCCTTCCACATCACTGAGGGCACGGCTGGTATAGGGTATGGTGCGTCTCTCCCCTTCTTCCTTTTGGTAGAGAATGGCGCCCAGGCCGACAGGGCTGGCATCAGCGACAAGTTCTGTGTCTTTGCTAGGGTCAACTATGAAATTACCGTGTTGCTGGTCAGACTTTCTTTGATGGTCTGTAGTGCTTTGTCTTGCTCTGGGCCCCAGTACCACTGTGTGCCTTTTCTGGTCAGCTTGTATAGTGGTGCTGAAATTGAAGCAAAGTCTTTGATAAAGCGTGAGCAATAATTGGCCATACCTAGTAGGCGCCCGACTTCAGTCGGGTCTTGTGGGTTGCTGGCTTGCTGAATGGCGGCGACCTTTTTGGGGTCAGTTGAGATTCCGCCGGCTGAGAAGATGAACCCGAAAAACTCGAGTTTGGACTTGTTAAACTCACACTTTTTCCTGTTGAGCGTGAGCCCTCTCTCTTTCAGTCTCTGGAACACCACTCTGAGGTTGTCGTCATGGTCAGTCTGCGTTTTCCCATAGACGATGATGTCATCACTCAGGTTCTTCACCCCTTTGATCCCTTGTAGTGTCTGGTAGATTGCATTCTGAAACACCTCCGCTGCCGAAGATATCCCAAAGTTCAGGTGCCTAGGTGTGTTGTGAGTGTCATGATGTACCTACTGTCCGGGTGGAGTTCAAGCTGATGATATCCAGCTGTCAGGTCAAGCTTGGAGAAGACTGTTGCTCCATTTAGCTCATGTATCACATCGTCCATGGTCGGGGTGATGTGACGTTCGCGCTGGATGGCGGTGTTGGCTTGTCTCATGTCGACACATACTCTCACCTTGTCTGGATGTTTTGGCTTGGGTGGTGTGACGATGGGTGAGACCCATGGTGTAGGGCCTGTGACTGTTTCAATGACGTCATCGTCTTCTAGCTTTTTCAATTCCTCTTCGACTTTCTGTCGGATGCGAAACGGCACTCGCCTGTGTGGCTGACATGTCGGCTGAATGTCAGTGTTGATTTGCAGCTTAACTTGAAAGTATTTTAATTTGCCAATGCCTTGAAACAGCTCTGGGTAGCTGTCTACCAATTCATCTGCTACTGTTCGGCTGCTTGGGGAGGTCACACTGTTCACGATTTTGACGAGGCCTAGCTCCTCAACTGTTTTGTAGCCTAGCAGAGAGCAGCTGTCACCAGTCATCACATATAATTTGGCCTCAGTCGTTTTATCTCCTGCTTCTGTGTTGCATGTGAATGCGCCGGCTATGGGCAATGGTTTAGTGCAGCCGTAAGGGAATATCCTGATGTCAGCTGAGGTGAGTTATGGGCGTGGTCTCAGTGTACTGAGCACCTTTTCACTAATAATGTTCACTGCAGCCCCTGAGTCTATCAGTGCTGAAATCCTAACATCATTCAGTCTAATGTATATCTGTGGCTGCATAGCATTGTTGCTGCCACTGGCTGCAAACACATATGCCTCATCACTGCTAGGTGAACATTGCGTGTTAACACTATGTGTTGTTGTGCTGTTAATGTTACACACTTTCTTGTGCGTTCTGAATTGCTTTCTATCTCTGGGTTTCATGTCAAGTCTTTTCCAGGTTGATTTTGCTTTGACCTGCACATTTCTCGCGAAGTGATTCAGCTTGCCGCATGCTTTACAGTCTTTCCCTTTTGTTGAGCATTCTCCACCGTGAGGGTACTATTTTCCACCGCAGTTCTGGCACTGGTAGATGGGCTTGGCTCTCCCGGTGCGTCGGCTGGTAGCTGGTCGCCTCTTCTGATGCGCTGTGTTCACTGACACACTCTGTTCCATGCCTGCTGCTTGCTGCTCGGACAACTCCAGCGATCTCCCGTGCTGTAGGAGTTCATCCAGGCTGCTATCAGGCTCCCTGAGCGCTCGTCTGCGTAGCCTCGTTGAAGAGCAGCTTTCAGTCAGTTGCACTTTAATCTCCTTGTCGACGTCGTTAAACTCACAGTCCTTCACTAGCATTCGTAGTCTTGTACAGTATGTGTCCAAATTTTCACCTGGCTGTTGCGCTGCCTTTCTAAACATGTACACTTATTGCACATTCTTTTTAGGCGCGAAATACTTTTACTAGCTTCTGCTTTACCTCAGCAAACTTGTCTGCCTCTGCTGCTAGTAGCAGCAGAGGCAGACAAGCTGTCAAAGCTCCACAGGTTGTACAGTTCTCATTGATGGTACACAGGATGTATCTGGAAAAGAGCAGGAGTCTATCTGTATCAGATATGTAGACCATGATTTAATTCCGCACGAGGAATTTGTTGGCCTATACCAAACTGCATCAACAACTGGACAAGCTATCAGTGACATAGCTATCGATGTACTGAAACGGCTGAATTTGCCATTATCCTCCTTAAGAGGACAGGCATACGATGGGGCTGCGAACATGGCTGGGAAGAACATGGGTGTACCGGCACTGATCAAGAAACAGCAACCACTGGCCTTGTACATACACTGTGGGGCACATTGTGCTAACCTGGCAACCGAGGCTGCATGCAAATCATCGCCTCTGATTCGAGACTTCTTGCAGTGGGTTCATGAACTAGGGAATATTTTCAACCTGTCAGAAAAGTTCAAGACAGTGTTCGAAAACAGTTAAATCAGCATCAGCACCATAAAGAACACTCAAGCCATTATGCCCAACCAGGTGGACAGTAAGGCATAAGGCCATTACCTCAGTCATTGACAAATATCCTTCGGTGCTGGAGAGTCTAGAGCAGATGGCCTCAGGTTCAGCAGATACAGCAACCAAGGCAAACGGGTTGCTGGACAGATTGATATGGCGACAGAATAGTGCCAAAAAGCGCCCGCGCGATAAAACATGCATTCGGGCGTATTATATTATTTCACACACGTAGATATTAACTGTGAGCGCGCAAATTATCTCTGTGTGCGCACACTTAGAGGAAACTGCTCCCCAAGCGAGGAAAAAAATGCTGCGAGCGAGGAGGAATCTGTGACCAGCGCGCCAAACAACCACTCGAAAATCACTCCGCTCTCTCGAAGTTGATTTCTGCTCGCACGAAGTGAATTTCTGCTCTCTCGCCTGAAACTTTTGGCACGGTGGGGGAGGGAACCAGGGTCGGTACTGGCACAGTGGGGGAGGGAACCAGGGGGTTGGTACTGGCTCTGCTGTTATTGGTCATTTCTGAAGAGCGAGATTTGATTGACAGCCCTTTTCTCATGGAAGTCTGCTGAAAGGAAGAAGACAACGGCGTCTGGGCAGAGGTTACTTCAGGTAAGAAACCCTTGGCTGAATTCGGGCATTTGTGATGAACGAAAACAGTGGCTTGTGTAAAATTTCATCTTAAGTATGTTTCTGAGAAATATGTTATTGTAGCTAAACATCAACATTAGTCTTTGTATAGTCTATAACGTTATTAGTTAGTCCATAACATTAACCGTAGCTAGCGCTAGCGAATAGCTAACGTTAACTTAAAGTGTGTGTCAGGTTAACAAACATTTTTGACAAATGACTCTAAATATTCTATTGTATTTAAAGTTTAAATTTTCAAGTGAAATCTCTTCTCACTACTATTTTGCTTCACTTCCTTTCATTTGTCAAAAATAATTTTTAACCTGACATAGGTTAACATTAGTTAGCTCCATGTCTGGCTGGCAACAATGAATATTACGTTATTAACTGAACTACATTAAATAGATATTATTAAATATTATTTTAGAAACTTGCTGGTTGTGGCATTGGTCAAAAGTTGATGCATGTTCTTACGCATTTCTCCCCACCCCTAATGTTTGTGCCCTCAAACTCATAGATTTCACCGAGCTTCTGTACTAGCAGCAGCATCTAGAATGGAGGTAAGTCGGTCAGCTGTACCACTTAGGTTAGGCTACCTACCTATGTATTAAATATCCATTGTCAAGCTGTAATATTGGACAGTGAAATTAACTGCCAATGGAATTACTGTATGTTCACACACACTGGAATTACTGTATGTCCACACACACACACACACACACACGCACACACCCTGTGTATCACAACACACATTGAAATGATTCATTGCTGAAATATTAGCATGTCCTGTAATGTAGTTTTAGCTTTACTTTATGTATTTATTTTTTCACTTTCATTCTCTCTTCTCAGGACACCATTAGGAGACAGATCCTGACCCGGCTCCTGTCCAAGTTTGAACTGGGACTCACAAGAGAGCCTATCGATTTGGATTATTTTGAGTTTATGGGTAGGCAGGAGTTGTATTTTTGCAATGCGCTGTCAAGGCATGTTGATGTACAGACAGACATAGTACAGGTCCTAGAGAACTTTTTTAGGCATGTGAGGGACCACCTTGAGAGGCAACACACTGGTAGTGTCCAGCCCGATACAGTACCTGGGGAGGTGGGGCGTCCCAGGTTTGATATTGATAGGGAATGCTTGGAGGAAGTCCTGGAGCTAGACCTCCCTGTTCCCTGCATCGCAAAGATGCTTGGTGTGTCAAGGAGGACAGTGTTTAGAAGGATGAATGAATTTGGTCTTTCTGCTAAACGTTACCATGAAATTGATGATGAGGAGCTGGATAATGTTGTGCGGACCATAAAGAATGAGATGCCAACTACAGGCTACCGCATGGTCAAGGGGAGGTTGCGGTCTATGGGTATCCATGTTCAGTGGAGGAGAGTGGCTGCATCATTGCACCGTGTAGACTCCCTGGGCATTCTCTCAAGACTGTCAGGCCTAGGCTGCATTTTGTGAAGGACCTACTCTGTCAGGGGCCACCTTTCTCTGTAGCATGTGGAGACAAACCATAAATTAATCAGGTTAGTACTTATGAATAATAATAGAATGGTATACATGTATAGGCTATTTATTGTGCTGGTGTAGTAATTACAGTCAAAACTTTGCTCCCAAGTTACAACATTGTGCTGTTTCGAGCAGTGGATGGGTACTCCAGGAAGGTAAATTATCGTTTTGTGTAACATGGTTTGTCTCTTGAAGCTAAAAAGATATTTTTGGTAATGTATTGTGCATGACTGCCTGAAACTTACCATAACTTAAAAGAATTTGCATTGTAATTTTATAAAATAGATAATGTGCCTCAATGCTGCCACCAACAACCTGGCTTCAATGGCATTTGCTGCCTTCAAGCAGGCTACAGAAAGATATGGCATTCCGTCAAGGTAAACCTCTTTTTTAAAATGTGAACATATTTGGCACGGGATCAGAAAGATCCACTTCATTTTGATCATTTCAGTTCAGTTCTTCACCTTAATACTTTCCTGTAGGACTGAATTTTATGTGCTCAAAGCTGTGTGGAGAGGTAAATGTTAAGTAGAGGTTGTAATGGGTCTCTTGTACTTGAGTCGGTTGTATGGCACTATCAATGTTACCAGGGCACAAGTTGCCACAATAGTGTCACCCTCTTTCTCGGGATGGGTCAGAGCCTTTAATATACAGCCGTTAATATACAGCCATGTATGCTGTATATTAACTTAATACACAAACACTGGTGTTCAGTGGTTTGGATGTTGAGATGTATCTAAGCCACACTTGACATGTTTACACAAATCTGACAAAACTTGTCACAAACTTTGCCATTTTGCACTACTTTATCTCCTGTGCATCATAGGGTCAGAGGTGATCAAGGCATTGAGAATGTTGACATTGCCAGGTTTATGTTCACTATACGGGGTACCGACAGGGGAAGCTTCATGTCAGGAAAAAGCGTTCACAACCAAAGGTTTGTCATGTCTGCCTCGTTCATTAATTCTCTATAACAGTGCACCTCAGCGGCCATTGTGCCTTACTTATTAAAATTCTTCTGGCTGTTGTACATTTGGCAGGGTTAAAGAGATTGTATTTGTTGTTGGCATTAGAATCGAACGTCTGTGGCGGGACGTGAAGACCTGTGTCACCTCCAAATACTACAATATGCTTCGGAGTCTGGAACAGGATCAGTTGCTGGATGTTTCTTCCACAGGTTTGAACCAAAATCACTTTAACGGAGCTTGTCTGAAGAGTATTGCTAATGGCGTGAATAACATTGTCAAAAAAGGTTATTTGGTTCTAAAAAAATTTATGTGACTATTGTGCTATTTTGTGTTAGCCTTGATGCAAGCAGTCGTCAGAGGCACAATTAATTTGAAATGTTTGACTGCCAGTACTGGCTAAAACCTAACCTTCATATTACTGAGACGGTGGATATGTATGCATTACTCATTTCATGGTTTAACCCCTGCCTTTACCTATCATGAACTCAACAGAAGGCCTTTTCTGTGTCCACCTGGTCTTTCTCTCCAAACTGAAGATGGACCTTGAAAGTTTTGTGGAAGGTTGGAACAGTCATCCTGTCTGAACTGAAAATGATAGAACTCCTGAGCAGTTGTGGTGGCTGGGTTTGATGACCACAGATATTGACCAGCCAGAAAACATTGAGGCATGTTTTCTAAATATTTTTAAGTGTTAAAACCTTGTATAGTGTTTGATAATTGGGTCAGGTTTTGGAATCCTGTAACCTTGGGGGTGGTATTGTTCTATGCAAACAAGTACTATTATGTCAGATACATATTCTGGGAGGATAGACTACCAGCCACAAATGCCATGTAAAATTCTGCTTTTTTTCTTCTAGGACATTGAGGAGCCAGACATTGACTGGGATATTGCCATAGACCACAATGGTGAAACAGAAGGAGTGATTGTGGTTCCTCACATTGACTGTCCGGTGAGCGAGGAACAAAGGGAAGGTGTTCAGGCCCTCCTTGAGCAGAGCGACCCAGACATGGCCGCTATTGTACCTCCTATGCCGCGAATATTTGAGCTCCTCTTAACTCCCACCACACCCCCCAAGTACTCCCCCACCCACTGGTCTCTGGTGCGACCCTGATTAATTGCATTAATAAACTGCTCATTCAGTTACATCAGCCTACCTCCTTGTGTGCCATGCCAGAAAATCTATTAGTTCTCTTGTAGATCATTTATCTAATTTAACTGTGCCTTTTAGGTAGCAGTCCACTAGTTTTCTGAATTGTTTCAATTTCAATAGATTCTTGGTCCTGCTTTGTACAATTAACAAAGTTGGGGTTCACTCCAATATATTTGTAAATACAACAGTGTATGTAGAGGTACCTAGCTATGCTTTGCAGCATTTACTTATTCTGAAGTTTTTCTGAAGTAGGCCTATTAAAATCCGGCAAAACAAGATTAACAATAAAGCATTATTTGTAGGTCCAATGTTAAAACATCTACAGACATACAGCAGCAGATTTGGAACATTATTGAAGTCAAAATGTATGACTTGTTCTGATATTACAGGGGACATACAACAGGGTGGTAGTTGAATGTCACATTCTCCCTTGTTCCTTGGCTCTACTGTATTTAATGCAATGCGAGTGTGAATGGTACATGGAACTACCAAAATTACTTTTAAACAATCTAGAGGCAAGTGATAACCGTAGCCTATTTTGGGGTGTATCAACATTTCCCATTTAAAATTTGCTATTCAAACTTAAACACTTTGGTAATTGCAAAAGGGTCCCTAATTTAAATAACACCTTGGTTTTACTTAAACCAATTTTGGGATGCTGTCTGTGACACTACATAGCTCTAATGGATACATAGAATTACAAATGTAGTCGTTTTATATACAGAATTTTATTTCAAGACAAGTTGACCGGGATAAAAATAGTAAACACATTCGGCCTTCTACGATTAACATGGCTGTGCCCACTAAACTCATAGCAACAATCTACTGGCCAAGATACATTTCTTCTTGACGACCTGTTAAAATTATCAAGGTAAACAGTTTCTTGGCAGAATCTTTACTTCAAGACAGGCAGTAGAAATGTTGACAAAAGAAAAAAATAGCAGCGGAGTTCGAAAACGAAGTGGTAATGGCATCTTCTTCTTCGGGGACTGGGAGTTCACTTTCCGGGCTTTCTGAAAGGAGGGCTCTCAATCAAATCTCGCTCTTCAGAAACGACCAATCACAGCAGAGCCAGTACCGACCCTGGTTCCCTCCCCCATTGTGCCAAAAGTTTCGAGCGAGAGAGCAGAAATTCACTTCGCGCGAGCAGAAATCAACTTTGAGAGAGCGGAGTGATTTTCGAGTGGTTGTTTGGCACGCTGGTCACAGATTCCTCCTCGCTCGCCCAGTCGCACGGACTTTGTGATGGCATCACGTTAATTAATCTATCGTAATACCATCACGATTATGACCTGATTTACGTGATGTGGTCACGATCTGATAGAACCCTAACCCTAACCTTCGTGACCACATCACGTAAATCAGGTCATAATCATGATGGTATCACGATCGAAAGTCCGTGTGACTGGGTAGCTTTGTTAATGGTGGTTTGTATAGACCCCCCCAAGCAGGCCTGACATCAACTCCCAAGCCCAGATGACTTCGCCAAGGTGTGTCAACACGATTGTGTAGTTTACCCTTGTTTAGACATTTAACCATCGTTCCATACAGTAATTTGCCTATTGCCTCTTCTAAATTTAGAGAAGTACTTCTCTTCTTATTCAAAAAAGAACCCGAACAGTCATCAAAGCTGGGACGAATACTTAAACATGGAAAAGGATCATCGACAGTAGGCACAATCAAACCATTGCTGTATTCATTCAACGGGACGAATTCATGTCCCGTCAGACAGCGTTTCCAGTGTTCAAGCAGCTTTGTTGATGATCCTCACAGAACGCACTCCCAGACTGGCCAAATGTGCAAGTCCTTGTCCTCCTTCCTCCTTCCTCCTTGGGGAGAAAAAGGACAGCCTGGGGAATCCAATGTAATTTATCCTCCAAAAAAATCAACTAAAACAGCTTGAATTCTTGAAAGTAAAGTTGGAGGGGGGTCAACACAAACTAATCTGTGCCATAAAGAGGAGGACACTAGACTGTTGATTACAAGTGTCCTCCCTCTGTAAGACATGCTTGGCAGGAGCCACTTCCACTTTTTAAGCCGGCCTTCTATATTTTCTAAAATGTTCCCCCAGTTCTTTTCCAACACAGATTCTTCACCCCAAAAAAAAACTCCCAAGTACTTTATCCCTCCTTTTTTCCAAGTTAGCCCTCCCGGTAGAACAAAATTGTCAAGTGGCCTTTTCCCAACCATCACAGCTTCACTTTTTTCCCAGTTTACCTTAGCAGACGAAAAACTATTGAAAAGATCTACAGTCCCCTCCAAGGTATCAATATCACTCTGTTTGTTAATCATTACCATAACATCATCTGCGTATGCTGAGATTTTTATAGCTGAAGTACCTGGGAAAAAAACACCTGAGAGTTTTTTTCTGAGTTTATGAAGAAAAGGCTCAATGGAAAGGGAGTACAGCATTCCAGAAAGTGCCCATCCTTGACGTACTCCCCTCTGTACAATAAAAGGTGCAGCCAAACCATCATTAATTTTTAGTATGCTCACAATGTCACGGTACAGTACCTGGATCTTGGCTATGAAACCTGGGCTGAACCCAAAAGCATTTAGCGTCTGCCACAGGTACTTGTGTTCAACCCGGTCAAAAGCCTTTTCCTGGTCTATGGAAATGCGACCAGTATCTACACCCAATGAGCCAGAGAGTTCCAAAACATGCCCAATTAGGGTGATATTGTCACTTATTAACCTGCCGGGCACACAGTAAGTCTGGTCAACATGAATGGCCTTACTCATCACCTCCGTAAGTCTAGAGGCTATAACTTTAGAGAGGATTTTATAGTCCCCACACAGCAGAGATACAGGTCTCCAGTTCTTCAGGTCTTGTAGACCTCCCTTTTTTGGCAGCAAAGTGATAACTGCCCTTCTACAGCTCAGCGGTAGCTGTCCTCTGCACAAACTGTCCTGAAGCACCTCCAGCAAATCTTTGCCGATCACAGACCAAAAGGACATATAAAATTCAACGGGCAGTCCATCAATGCCAGGTGCTTTACCATTGCCCAGACTCATGAGAGCAGTATACAGTTCATTCAGAGACAGTTCTGCATCCAACACCTCATTGGTATCACCGCCCACCTGAGGAAGCCCAGCATAAAAAGAACTAGCCAACTCTGCATCCTCCACAAATTCACTTTTAAACAGATCATTGTAGAAGGAGGTGGCATATCTGCGGATCTCAGGGGTTCCCGTTATCGTAGTTCCATCGTCAGAGCGTAACGAATGAATGATCTTCCTCTGACCATTCCTTCGCTCCGAACCAAAAAAAAAAACTGTGCTGGAGCATCCATTTGAGAGACATTCATGAAACGTGAACGGACCAGAGCTCCCTGTGCTGTAGTGCCCAACAGGTTGGCTAAGGCAGCCTTTTTAGCTTTAAGGGCTTCAATATGCCCTTGATTTCTTTTAGAATCCACTAAACCCTGTAATTCTACTACTTCAATCCCCAGTTCTTTAAGAGATCTGGTAAAGTGCTTGGTGACATTGCGAGTATACTGCTGACATAATTGTCTTATTTTGCTCTTTCCTATATCCCACCATTGTTGTACTGAAGAGAAAGTGGTTTTGCTTTTTCCATGTAAAGCCCAAAGAAATTCAAAAGCCTCTCTGAAAGATCTGTCATGTAAAAGACCAGTATTAAAATGCCAATATGCACTCTGTATGTAACCCCGGTGTAAATACACCAGAGTTAAGTTTCAGTTAATATGTACACAGCAGTAGACATCCCATAATTTCTACACCAAAAGTCTGTCACTTTGAGTATGTTGCATCGCAACAGTTAGGGGGCGGGGCTAATGGGCCGTGCGGCGAGAGAGGACCGGGAGACGAGAGCCTAATGGCACTCGGCCATGAGGTTTTGAGTGTATTATGCCCTAACATTGTTTTTTGCCTACAGTTTTGACTGCTGATATTATGTTTAGCTGCCAGCTAACATGTCACTGAAGTCTTGTTAACCTGTAGCATGTGTTTTTGGAGCTAGTCTCGTCAAGTGTATACTGCCACATGCTACTTAGAGGCTAGTTAGCGCCCCTGCTAATGTACGCTAACCCTGCATGCACGAACATTGAGGCTGCACACAGCGTCACCAGACAGCGCACCGTGTGACCGGGAAAGCACAGCTGCACCTCTGGCAACGAGGGAGCTCCACTGTTTCCCCTCTTCATCGCCTCTAGGACTGAGGTGGATTTTTCTTCACCATGGTCATCGCCGGAGCAGATGACGTGAGAAGACCGTCACCGGTCATTAAAAAGGGCAGAGACCTTTGACTTTTCATCAGAGGTGAGTCAGCCACGGTTACAGTGCTCAAACCAAGCTCCCATCAGGCCTGCAACGGGGTTGTTTATTTGTTTATTGCCTGCTTTTGTTTTTATTTTTATTAAGTGGGCCCACACCAGTGAATACTTAATTGTTGTTAGTTTCTGTCGAGTGTTCATTGTGAATGTAAATTCATTCAAATTGATTATTACTGTTTCCTAATTGTGAATACAGGTTAGTGCCTATATTTTTGTTGTTGAGTGAAACTCCTTAGTGCCTTAAAAGAACACTAAAACGGGGTCTATTTTCATTTTATAATTTTTTACTGTGAATAAATAATACATCTTCATGAAAGGTCATTTCACTTTTCTCATTGTCCTGTTAATAAATATGTAATAAATATATAGGGATAAGGTTAAAGTTAAAAATACATTTGTATCATAATATCTTAAGTTGGCAGACAATTAATACTTTACTTACCTTTAAGGGGTAACCTACATAAAAACAAAACAGGGTTTATGTTAAAGGACCCAGGGCGCTGTATCTCAGATAAGGTGATACCAAGAAAGTGCTACATAAATGGAGGCATTGCTGGGATTTTTTCTGCTGACTTACTAAAGAGATTTGGCCTGTTGTTGTGACTTAAAAGGGAGATCCCTATTTATCATTGTGATTGAACCAGACTAGTTTGTTATAACCACTGTTACCAACCCAAGTTCACTAAGTGGAGCTAGATAAATACTAAAACCAGACAAAAGTAGTAAATACTAACGTGAAGAATAACCCTAAATCAAGACATGTCACTACTAGGAAATTGGTGTAAAGGGGAGGGAGTAGAGCTATCCCAAGCTATAGTAGTGAAGCGGGTCCCCATAGACACCACAGTGGAACAAATTGAAGAGACTTTGACAGCCATTAAGGCCCTGGGAAGAGTGAAAGTCAGAGGAAGGATGTTCAAACCCTCGACCTCAGTCACTTATGGTGCTCTGTGAGTGTAGTGAAAAGGTGAACATGAGAGCCATTGCTTTAGATGTGCCCCTGGTTGGAGGAGGTAAACCTTGGATGCTGCATGGGCCCACTGAGGGAGAAGAGGCCCCCACAGGTGGCGAAAGAGGAAACCTACTACCCTCCACAGAGGATGACCCCAGTACTGAAGAGACAGTTGAACAGGACACAATACCCCCTGACGCGACATTCGGAAACTCTGCGGAGTCAATCATATGAGCAGTGGGGGATCTGTTGGTCAAGACAATGAGACCCACACAAGAGAGTAATGTCTTCCGGTGTCTACGGTCATACTCTGGTATAACTCCTACACCGACTGGAGAGGAGCATTTGGACACCTGGATTGAGCAGGCATGTCTGATGGTAGATGAATGTGACTGTTCAACCCGAGAGAAACGGATGAGGATTGTGGAGAGTTTAAAGGGTCCTGCGTTGGAGATAGCACAAGCTGTGAGCACTAATGGCCTTGAATCTGCACCCGAGGAGTACATACAGGCCCATGAGAGAGTTTTTGGGACCTCTGAGACAGCTGAGGACTTCTACTTCTCTTTCAGAGCTCTTTGCCAATGCCCAGGTGAGAGACTCTCTGACTTTTTGAGAAGGATGGAGCGGCTGCTAACCAAAGTAGTGCAGAGAGGTGGGTTAGCCTCTAGTCAAAGAGACCGCACTCATGTGGAACAGCTCCTCCGGGGAGCCACTGAGTCAGACATAATGTTTCTACAGTTGCGGTTGCGAGAGAGGAAGAGCAACCCCCCCTCTTTTCTAACACTGCTAAATGGAATCCGAGAAGAAGAGGATCAGCAGTCAGTAAGACGCCAAACCATTCCCAGCTCATCTAAAACTGTAGTAAGACAAGTACGGGTGGAAGACGATCTTAGTTCAACAGACTGTGAAGTCCAGCAGTTAAAAGCCCAGCTAGATGAGCTGCGGTCCCAGGTGGCAGGGCTGGCTGTGGTGCAGTTAAACACCAAACCGTAAAGTAAACCTCCTAAAGTAGTCCAGACTGAGAAAGGAGCAAAAGCCAAGAACAACAGTGAGGTTCATGCACTAAAGAGGCAAGTAGAGGACCTGCAGAACCAACTGGGTGTAATGACAGTGAAATACACAGACTCCAGTCAGTCCAAGGAGTCTGGGTGGAGAATAGATTCCAGAAAGAATAAAGGAAAAAATGGTCCCAATCGGCGGGGCAACAAAGTGAAGGTCCGGACCAGCAATGATGGGGATGATTTCTTCTGCTATCGGTGCGGCGAAGATGGACATGTGGCCCTTTGCTGCACAGCCCGTGAGGACTCAGCAAAGGTCATACAAAAAATTATTCATTCCTTAAAGAGACATCAAATAAACAACAACGAGAAAACTAACCAAGACAAAGGGACACCAAACACCAACTGCTCTGTGAAACGGAGTGCCATAGATACCAAGAAGGCCATTAACCTTCCAAAAGGGCTAGTGGGAGAACCTTCATTGGGTAAAATCCTCATCGAGGGTCACCCAACCACCGCACTCACTCATGGACGGCGGCTCCACTGTCAGCATCATATTTGAGAGTTGGTACGCAGCCCACCTGTCCCACTTACCTCTCCATCCCATTTCCAGCGTGGCACTTTTGGGCTTCAGTGAGTCCAGCTATCCTTATAAAGGGTATGTAGCCATGGAGGTTAAGTTCTTGGACGATGGAGCTCATACTGAGGCAAAGACTGTGTTAGCCCTGGTGTGCTCAGACCCTAACGGCCCAGACCAGGCACCAGTGATCATTGGTACCAATGCAATGAGTTTCTGTCATGAGCCCAAGACCAGAGACCGTGCAGAGAGTGGTGGCAAAGCTAGGTCATTGCGAGTGTGTGCAGAAACACCCATACCAATGGAGCCAAAACCCCCATCTTGCCCTATCGATGACAGTATTGGGCACATAAGATGGACTGGCCCCGGTCCACTTACAATCCTCCCAGGTGGTACAGTGTTTTCCGCCTGCAAAGTGACCGCAAAGGAGCCATGGGAGCAAGATGTGTTAGTGGTTGAGGCCCCTGCACAACGCCGTCTTCCAGCTGGGGTCGTGGTGCCACCATGTATCCTCCTTCCCTCTAACATGAATGTGGACAATATTTCTGTGTTGCTGCGGAATGAGTCATTAAAAACTAGAAGTATCCCAAAAGGCACTATCATCGCCTATGTCCACAAAGCTGAAATAGTGACTGAGCTCCAGAAAGAAGAACTGTCATCTAAGAGAGTAGATCCTGCATTGTTCAACTTCGGAGACCCCCCATCCCTACTGCCTGGAAAGAGAGACTTGCTAATAAGTTGTCAGAAAGAGCTGGAGTGTTTTCCCTAGCAGAGTGGGATGTGGGGCTGGCTAAAGGTGTTGAACATACCATTCGCATCAGTGATCCTCGACCCTTCAGAGAACGATCAAGACGCCTCGCGCCAGCAGACATAGATTATGTCCGGCAACACCTACACAAGCTACTTGCGGCTGGAATCATCAAAGAATCGCGCAGCTCATATGCCTCGGCAATATTGGTGGTAAGAAAAAAGAATGGCACCATCAGAATGTGCATAGACTACCGCACTCTGAATGCACGAACCATCCCAGACCAATACACTGTTCCAAGAATTGACGACGCCTTGGACTGTATGACCGGAAGTCGTTGTTTCTCGGTGTTGGATCTGAGGAACGGCTACTACCAAATCGCCATGGCCGAAGAGGACAAAGAAAAGACAGCCTTCATATGCCCACTAGGGTTCTTTCAGTTTGACCGCATGCCCCAAGGCATCACAGGAGCCCCAGCAACATTTCAGCGGCTAATGGAGAAAGCTGTGGGAGATATGAACCTGCTCCAGTGCCTGGTGTACCTCGATTACCTGACAGTATTTGGAAGGACATTGGAGGAGCACGAGGCACGCCTTCTCAAGGTGCTTGACCGGCTCCAGGAATACGGACTGAAGTTATCCATTGACAAATGTCAATTCTGCCAACCGCAGGTCAAGTATGTTGGCCACATCGTGTCAGCCTCAGGGATAGCCACCGACCCAGAAAAGATCAGAGCGGTCACCCACTGGAAGCAACCTACTGATCTCAGGTCCCTACAGTCTTTCCTGGGTTTCTGCGGGTATTACAGGTGATTCATTAACAACTACTCCGCTATTGTAAGACCCCTGACTGACCTGACAAGAGGCCACTTACCAGCACAGAAAGCCAAGAAAGCAGCAATGCCCCAGGCCACCTACTTCAAAAAGTCTGAGCCCTTTGCAGATCGGTGGACCACTACCTGTACTGCTGCCTTTCAGAAAATAATCCACTGTCTCACTCATGCTCCAGTCTTGACCTTTGCCGACCCAACAAAGCCCTACATATTGCATGTGGATGCCAGCTTCGATGGTTTGGGTACTGTGCTCAAACAGGAGTATCCAGATGGCCTGCGTCCAGTAGACTTTGCCAGTCGAAAGTTGAGGAATTCTGAGAGAAACTACCCTGCCCATCAACTGGAGTTTCTTGCACTGAAATGGGCAGTCGTCGACAAATTCCACGACTACCTATATGGAGCCAAGTTTGTGGTGAGAACCGATAACAACCCATTGACCTATGTTCTCACGACCACCAAACTCAATGCCACTGGCCATAGGTGGCTAGCAGCCCTGTCCACTTATGAATTTGGCATACAGTACAGGTCCGGCAGAGAGAATGTTGATGCAGACCTGCTGTCCAGGAATGCGAGCACTGGAGAGGAAGGGTGGATACCTCCATCAGGAGTAAAGGCCCTCTGCAAAAGAGTGAGCACGTCTGAGTTTCAAGATCCCCCAAGTCGGTTTGTGGATCAGCTAAGTGCATCACCCTCAGCAATCCCTGACATGTTTGTGTACCCAGTCGGACTACATGAAAGCTCTGTAGAACAGTTGAGTACTACAGAACTACAAAAAGACCAAGATGCAGATGAAGAAATTGGAAGGGTGAAACAAGAGATAAGAGCAGGAAAGTGGCCATGTACTATCCAAAGCACCCATCAAGGGACCTCCCTTCTTCAGCGAGAAGGGGAGAAGCTGCAGCTGCGAAACGGGCTTCAGACAGTGAGGCCAGGCGGCAAAGAAGTATTCCAGTTGGTACTCCCTGAAAAGCACTGGCAGCTGGTGCTACAGTTGCTGCATGATGATTTTGGGCATCTTGGGATTGAGAAAACCACTCTTGAGTTGGTACGAGAAAGATTCTACTGGCCCAAAATGGCCGCTGACATAGACCAGTACATCAAAACATGCGGAAGGTGTGTGGCTCGGAAGGCCTCTCCCCACAAGGCCACCCCTTTGCATCTGATCACAAGCCATGGTCCTATGGACTTGGTATGCAGCCAGATTCCAGAGGAGTGACTAATGTCTTAGTGGTCACCGACCATTTCACCCGGTATGCCCAGGCATTCCCCATAAACAACCAAAAAGCATCAACCGTCGCCAAAGTACTGCTAGAGAAGTTCTTTGTCCACTATGGTCTGCCAGCTCGCATCCATTCCAACCAAGGGCAGGACTTTGAGAGTCGATTGATAAAAGAGCTCTTGACCATGCTAGGGAAAAGAAAATCAAGAACCACCCCTTATCATCCGCAGGGAGACCCACAGCTAGAGCGTTTCAATCGCACTCTTCTATCCATGCTGGGCAACCTTGATCTCAAACACAAACAGAGATGGAGTCAACATGTGTCCTTCATGGTACATGCCTATAACAGCACCCACAATGGGGCAACGGGATATTCGCCGTATTACCTCATGTTCGGCAGAGAGGCCCATCTGCCTATTGATGTGTGTTTTGGCCTGGGTGTGGAAGGAGAGGACTCTACAACACACCACCAGTATGTGGAAAAACTGAGGGAGGAGCTCCGTCAGGCTTACTACTTAGCATCTGAAGCCTCTCACAAGAACCATCAGAAAAACAAGCCAGGGTATGACAACAGAGTCAGAGTCCACAACCTACAAGATGGAGATAGGGTACTTGTCCGAGCCTTGGGAGTTCCAGGAAAGCAAAAGTTGAAAGAGAAGTGGAACCTGCAGCCCTATATGGTCATTGGAAAGTTGCCCAACTTACCTGTGTATAGGGTGAGACCTGAAGGTGGAAGAGGAATAGTAAAAACGCTCCACAGAGACCATCTTCTTCCCATAGGGTTCCAAGTGAGAATGCCAAAAGCTCGAGAAGAGACACACCCTTCTCAGAGACCATCAACTAGAGCCTCCAGTGCCCCTACTCAGAAAAGAGCACAATGGAGTGAGGGACAGACAGCTGGTGACCCAGAGCACAGTGTTTCAGAGAGTGAAGAGGAGGACTTCCACTATTCCTCCACAGGGCTCACACATGGTGACTGGCAAATTCTGCCCCCTGTCTCTTGGTCCTTAAACCCTGAGGATGATAGGCCCAGTGAAGTTGGCCTGGAAGTGAATGGTGCATCTGGTACTCCTCACGACGAGAAAAGGATGCCTGATCCAGCTGCTAACGGGGAGGAGTATGCTGAAAGTGTTACACTACCATCAGAGGACCCTGTGGGGGACACAGGACTGGAAGTGGGAGATGTCCCAACATCTAGTGAGCCCAATGATGGGCTGGACTCTGGCAGTGTCCCCGCTGCTAAACGAGCAGTCAAGCCAGTCATTCGTTTGAGTTATGATGAACCAGGAGAGCCCACTGACCAGCCACTTGTCATTGTGCACCGAGGGATGAAATTATACCTCACCGGTAATGCACCAGATGTCACCGAGTCCCCAACAGCTTCCTACAGCTTTACCATCAAGTGTTCCAAGTGTAGAGAAAGGGGGACTAGTCTGCCCATCAGGTCCCATAAAGAGAACTGTCTGATGAGGGCATCCAGACATTTAAAAGGGGGGAGGGTGTAACCCCGGTGTAAATACACCAGAGTTAAGTTTCAGTTAATATCTACACACAGGCTGCACACAGCGTCACCAGACAGCGCAGTGTGACCGGGAAAGCACGGCTGCACCTCTGGCAACGAGGGAGCTCCACTGTTTCCCCTCTTCATCGCCTCTAGGACCGAGGTGGATTTTTCTTCATCATAGTCATCGCCGGAGCAGATGACGTGAGAAGGCCGTCATGGACATTAAAAAGGGCAGAGACCTTTGACTTTTCATCAGGGGTGAGTCACCCACGGTTACAGTGCTCAAACCCAGCTCCCATCAGGCCTGCAACGGGGTTGTTTATTTGTTTATTGCCGGCTTTTGTTTTTATTTTTATTAAGTGGGCCCACACCAGTGAATACTTAATTGTTGTTAGTTTCTGTCGAGTGTTCATCGTGAATGTAAATTCATTCAAATTGATTATTAATGTTTCCTAATTGTGAATACAGGTTTAAAGGGTTAGTGCCTATATTTTCGTTGTTGAGTGAAACTCCTTAGTGCCTTAAAAGAACACTAAAAAGGGTTATATTTTTATTTCATTTATTATTTTCTACTGTGAATAAATAATACATCTTCATGAAAGGTCATTTCACTTTTCTCATTGTCCTGTTAATAAATATGTAATAAATAGAGGGGGTTATAGGATTTTATAGGGATAAGGTTAAAGTTAAAAATACATTTGTATCATCATATCCTAAGTTGGCAGACAATTAATACTTTACTTACCTTTAAGGGGTATGTTATGTATGCACACATCGACAGTGCTGCATTTGATTTGGTGCTGTTCTATTGTGCTGGGATCGATTGGTGATGCCTGCGGGCTCTGGGTTGTTTGATCGGGTCTGCCTTTGATGCTGTGTCAGTCTAAATAAAGAATGCCACGGAGAGGTTGTGTCGAGCGACAGCGCTGTGTCCTGACGTGATTTAAAAATACAATAATGGCGACGAGGATGGCTGATATCTCCCTCCCACCACCTGCCCCCTTCCTGGCATTACCTGGCGAGCCTCCGGTACCATGGACTCGCTGGCTACATAGTTTTGAAAATTACATCATCGCCTCAGGGCTCGACGACGTGAGCCAGGCTAGGAAGACGGCTCTGTTGCTACACTGCTTGGGAGCAGAGGGTCATCGTGTGCTCGGGTCTCTGGGGAACGTCACAAGCTTTGCCGAAGCTGTGGGACTTATGAGCACCCATTTCGCTGCTCCACAGAGTGCCCTCCTTCGGCGATTTATATTCCGTCAGCGACACCAACTGCCTGGTGAGTCTGTGCGGCAGTACGTAGCTAATTTGCGAGGGCTAGCTAGCTCAGGCAAGTTTGGCGCGCTTCAGGACGAGATGGTTCGCGACCAGCTAATCGAACACACCAACAACGCAAAGGTGCGTGAGACTCTCCTGCTGGAAAAAGACGATCTGCTGCTGTCCAGAGCAATTACCATCGCACTACAGGTTGAGGGAGCAGCTGAGTGTGCTGCTATGCTAAATACACAGCAAGTGGCCACCTCCAGTCAAGCTGCCAACGACTCCTCCCTCTACTCACGGCTGCCCCTCGGGACGCAACCCAACCAGAGCGAGGCGGGCGCCGACTCCACTGGGGACGTCTTGCAACTGCAACGACGGCGTTCTCGGACCCGCCCTCAACAGTCCTGTGGTAACTGTGGGTCTCGGTCTCATGTTTCAAGGGCTCAGAACTGCCCTGCCCGTGGCCAGACATGCCGTAGCTGCGGTAAGCACAATCACTTTGCCAACGTCTGTCGATCTTCCCCGGCTGGGTCAGAGGGCCACACCCCCCAGTCTTCAACCGCCGTCATTCACAAGGTGAGCTCTGCGCCAGTGTCATTCAAATCATGCACAGTCAACATTAATGATGTGTGCATCCCCCTGCTGTTGGACACCGGTGCAAGTGTGTCTCTCCTGAATGTTGATACCTACAGTCAATTTTTCGGTTCACTGCCACTGTCCGCACCCTCAGCTGTCCTCTGTGGGTATGGTGACTCCAAAATCGATCTGGTTGGCTCTCTCCAAGTGACTGTCCGCTATGGAACCAAGCTGGTGCCCAATGCAGTTTTTCATGTGGCACGCCGTGGGGCCAACCTGATGGGCCTGGACCTGTTCTCCGCTCTGGGGTTCTCCCTCTTACACACAAGGGGGGCAGCAATCCTGACTGTCGCCACACCTTGGCAGCAGAAGTGGCCATCGCTGTTTATGGGGCTGGGCTGCCTCTCCGCCTTCACCCATCAATCTCCCCTCAACCCTGCTGTGAAATCTGTCATCCAACCACTGCGCCGCATCCCGTTGGCTCTCCGTGATGGGGTCTCCGCCGAGCTGCAACAACTGCTGGAAGCTGGCATCATTGAACCGGTGGACGCGTCACCTTGGGTCTCAAACCTCGTGGTGGCTAAGAAGAAGTCGGGGGGCCTGCGTGTCTGCGTCGATCTACGTGCAGTAAATAAGGCAGTGGTCCCTGATAAGTATCCACTGCCCACCTCAGAAGAACTCACTGCTCAGTTCTATGGCTCTGAGGTGTTCTCCAAGCTCGACCTCAGACAGGGGTACTTACAGGTGCCCCTCCACCCCAGCAGCCGAAACCTCACAGCCTTTGTGACACATGCAGGAGTGTTTCGCTACACCAGGATGCCTTTCGGTCTCAGCTCCGCCCCTAGCTGCTTCCAGAAAATCATGGTCTCCGTGCTGGCTGGCATACTGGGCGTGGCCATTTATCTGGACGATATAGTGGTACACGGGCCCACCAGTGAAATCCACGACAAGCACCTTAACATGGTCTTCGCAGCCCTGTCCAAGCACAAGCTAACTCTCAATGCTGAGAAATGTGTCCTCTCTGTGCCAGCCATCGACTTCGTGGGGTTCCGGCTGTCAGCGAGCGGTGTAACTCCACTACAATCCAACGTGGACGCCATTCAGGCCATCCCTGAGCCCAGCTCGGCCGCCCAGGTCGCCTCCTTCCTGGGTATGACAAGTTACTACCTGAGGTTTCTTCCCCAGTACTCTGCGACCACAGCCCCCCTGCACCAGCTGCTGCGTAAGGACGAGCCATGGGTGTGGTCAAAGGCATGCAGTGACGCTGTGCGTGATCTCAAGACTCAACTGACTTCACCACCAGTGTTGGCTCACTTCGACATCTCCAGCTCCACCTTTGTGACCTGTGACGCATCAGCCACAGTGATAGGGGCCGTGCTGTCTCAAACCCAGAACGGTGTGGAGAAGCCCATTGCCTTCGCCTCCCGTGCCCTCAACCTGACCGAGCAGCGGTACTCCGTGGGTGAGCGTGAGGCGTTAGCCTGTATCTGGGCTTGTGAAAGGTGGCACCTCTACCTCTATGGCCGCTCCTTCACCCTCAGCACAGATCACCAGGCCCTGACAGCGCTGCTGTCCACATCTGGGACAGGCCACAAACCCCTGAGGCTGCACCGCTGGTCTGACCACCTCCGCCAGTACAACTTAAGCCTGCAGTTCACCCCAGGCAGAGACAATGTTGTCGCCGACCTGCTCTCTCGCTCTGTCTCCACCCCAGCTCCACAGACGGACACTGACTGTGTGGAAAAGGACATTGTCCAAATGCTACACACACCCCTCCAGGCCACTGTCTCTCTGCAGGAGCTGAGGGCAGCCTCCGAACAGGACCCTGTCCTCTCCCAGCTCCGCACCTACATCCAGAACGGCTGGCCTCACAAGGTCCCAGAGGAGCTGGCTGCGTTCGCCCGAGTCAGACAGGAGCTCTCCTGCTGGAACGACACCTGCGTGGCACGTGGGTTTTGCACAGTGGTCCCAGCTGCTCTCCGTGCATGTGTTTTGAATACGGCGCATGAAGGCCACCTGGGCATTGTGAAACTGAAGCAGCGCTGCCGAGACCTGGTGTGGTGGCCGGGGATAGACAGAGATATTGAGGCACTGGTGAAGGACTGTTCTGCCTGCCTTGTGAGTGGCAAGACTGGCCACCAGGCTCCCCCACCCCTGCAACCTCTCGCCTGGCCCTCTCAGCCCTGGGAACACCTGCAGTTGGACATTTGTGGTGAGATCCATGGAGTTCCCCACCACCAACGCTTCATGGTGGTCGCCTACGATCTACACTCAAAATGGCCTGAACTCACCACTTCCGGCACTGTGACCTCACAGATCATCATCGACTTCCTGGACTCTCTTTTCTCTCGCTGGGGCCTCCCAAAGGCCATCACCACTGACAACGGCCCTCAGCTGGTCTCTGCTGAGTTCACTGCTTATCTCGAAAGCAAGGGCATCCGTCATATACGCACTGCGTACTACCACCCCCAGGCCAATGGCGGCGTTGAACGTTTTCACCAGTCACTGAAGAACGGCCTCAGAGCACACATGGCCCAAGGGTGCTCTTTCACGCAGGCCATCCGTCACACTCTGCTGCACTATCGGGCCACACAGCACTCGACCACAGGCGTCTCCCCAGCCCCTCTCATGCTAGGCCGGGAACTGTGCATGCCCCTTGACAGGCTCCGCCCCTCCACACCTCAGGCACCTCCCTCTGGGGTCAGAGCCTCAGTCACTCGTCAGCAGACGCGGATGAAGCAACGGTTTGACCAGTCAAAACGAACCAGGGTGCCAGACATCAATGTGTCAGACTGGGTCAGGGTCCGCAGGCCCCACAGGGACAATAAAATGGCTTCATACTGGTCCTCTCCTCTCCACGTCACCCGTCAGCTGGGCCCAGCCACTTACCTCCTCAGCGATGGCACTCGGTGGCACTCCAGTCGTCTACGGAAGGTGTCAGCTCCGCCACACACAGCTGGTGACACAACCATAGCCATTCCCTCAGCATGGCGAGACGCCCCGGGGCTTCATGCAGCTCCTACACGGGCCCCAGACATTTCTGGGCCTCAGCTTCCCCTGCCATCTCCCTCCCCACCTCGGCCTGCCCAGCCTCAGGCCGCCCCGCGACCTGTTCGCACACGTTTACGCCCTGGCCACCTAGAGGACTTTGTGTCAACCTTTCATGTTTGAAATCCTGCCGGGGGGGGGGGGGATGTTATGTATGCACACATCGACAGTGCTGCATTTGATTTGGTGCTGTTCTATTGTGCTGGGATCGATTGGTGATGCCTGCGGGCTCTGGGTTGTTTGATCGGGTCTGCCTTTGATGCTGTGTCAGTCTAAATAAAGAATGCCACGGAGAGGTTGTGTCGAGCGACAGCGCTGTGTCCTGACGTGATTTAAAAATACAATAGGGTAACCTACATAAAAACAAAACAGGGTTTATGTTAAAAGACCCAGGGCGCTGTATCTCAGATAAAGTGATACCAAGAAAGCGTTACATGTACTTTAACATTCTGAATGAAAAAAGAGCACTGAACAAGACAATGGTCAGAAAAACCAACAGGAGTTATTTGACTTGATTTAAAGATACCAAAATGATGTTTAAAACAATAAAGATGATCAAGTCTGGCCAGAAATAACAAATTGTCCTTGCAGTGACTCCAAGTGTACTGCCTGTCACTCCTGTTAAAACTTCTCCAAACATCTTTTAGGCCATGGGTTTCAATCAACCGCTAAGTTTGGCAGAAGAAGCAGGATGAGGCTCTAGATTATTCCTGTCTAGTTTGGCATTTTCCGTACAATTGAAATCTCCTCCCAGAAACAAAAAAAAAAAATCGGTACAATTGTGAATTACATTGCATAAGATGTTCAGCAGTCTCATTCTCTCAATGCCCGAAACTGGGGCATAAACATTCACAAAAATTAATTTTGCACCTTCATATTGTACAGTGACTTTTAGAATGTGACCACACACTATTTCTTCTACCTCATAAGAAGAGGGACTGAAACTCGTTGAGAACAGCACACCAACGCCACCACTGTTAGTTAATTTGTGGTTTAGGATGACCTCCCCAGGCCACTCCCTTTTCAAGTCACTTTCATTTACGGCGTCCTTTGAGTTTCTTGAATAAAGACCACATCCAACCCTTTCATTTCTACCAATTTGAAAACAGAAGCTCTTTTCACATCGCTCCTGGCTCCATTTATGTTTAAAGACCCTATCTTCAAATCAGCCATGAAAGGGAATGAAGTTGTCTCTGCAACAAGAAAAGCACATACAAACAATATGAGGAGAACAAATTGTGTCTTAATCATCGACGATTAATTGTGCCTTGACTTTTGTCGTAATTTTCTTGAGCCGGTAAATCTTTTGGTCACTGAAAGCCCCCTCTTCCTTCCTCAGCCGTGCCACAGACCTGACAAAAGATCTCAAATCGGGGGAGAACTTTTCGGTTTTAACCGCCCTTTGCCCTTTAGTTTCAGTTAAAAATTTCCCAATTTTCTCAAGGGGCTAAAAAATGGTTTCATCCTCTTGTGATGGTGTCCACTCACTTTCCTCATCTGATGAATCATCCAACACCTTCTTAGCCTTGGCACCACCCTGCTCTTTGTCAGACATTTTCCTTTTACTACGTTTAGCTGTTAGACCATTCTCCTCCGGAAACAGGTTTTCATCCATCAGTTCATCACTGACCACACTTTGGTCGCAGTTCGTTTTACCTTTGTCACATTTCTTTTCCTCTGTCAGCTTACATTTTTCCGGTTTCTCTCTGGTCTGGGCATTATCGGCATCATTTCCACTCTTAGCTTGGTCCTGTTTCTCAGTCTGCTCCCTGTCCTGCGTGTCTGCCTCGGTCTCCTCTACAGACTGCTGTGCACCGGGCGAGTCAGACTCGGCTTCAGGCTGCGGTGCTTCAGGCGGGCTCGAGCTGGCCTGCTCTCAGGCCTCAGGGCAAGACCGACCCAAATGTTCTTCTGCACCGCACCCGAAGCATTTCATCGTCTCAGAGGTGGCAAATACATTGTAACTAAAACCGTCCACTTTGAAAGTGAAAGTCAGGTTTAAATCATCCGTGCTGTCCTTAAGGATCATAAACACCTGTCTTCTCTGACACACAACGTGTCTTAATTTTGGCGACTTGGACCCCATCCGAACTAATTTAATGGGGGACACCAGCTGCCCGAAACGGGACAGCTCCATGGCCAACACTTCATTTTTGATGAACGGAGGCGCGTTTGAAATAGTGACCTTTCTAGCCAGGTTCACCAGCGGGAGAACAGGGGTGAAAGAGTCGCGAATCACTACGCCATTTTCGACAACTTTTTTCAACTTTGGCCACGTCATCTAGAAAAATGACAATAGCTTTGTTCATTCGCGAAGCGGACTTCAGTTTCAAAACCGACAACCTCTCCGACAGCATAGCTGGCCTCCTCCGCTGAGCAGCCGACACTCGGCAATATTTTAACCGCATGTCGGCGTGTCCGCTTCTCCAGCTCCGCACTACTGCTGACAACGGGCATAGTACCCGGCTGCCAACCGCACTACCAAACTACACCCGAAAAAAATTAACCACCATCACCTAACAACAAACGACTCACGAAAATAAATACAGAAAATAAAGAGAAAGCATAGAATTTTCGCTCACACCGAAGCAAAAAACGCCGTCACTCCGTTCACTCACTCGCAGTTCCACTCACTTCCGCTCGAGAGAGAGGGAGAGAGAGACACAGAGGGGGGAGACAGAGATAATTTTATACAACTTTATTTTACATAAAACCAAACTTCAACGATGACGTATCCATTTCACAACATCAGCATGCGTTAATGTAACTCCCTTATATTAACACGTCCAAAAAAAGAGAGGTCATCTTCCACCATACAACCCCAGATTGATTCAGAGAAAAAAAGAGACAGGCAAACACAGATTTTTTTCCATGCAAAAATAACTGGGCGGGGGATTGAATGCACAGAAAAAGAAAATGATAGAAAAGGAATAATACTCGAATAAAATTGGTAATAGTAAAAGATGTTAAAAACTTTAAAAAGTGGTCAGTCACAAACTCCTAAAGGGTTCAAAGTATTATGTTAAAACAGAATTAAACACCAATTGCCCCTCATTGACTGAGAGAGGGAGAGAGAGATTTTTAAAAGTACATTTATTCAGTTTACTTTCCAGTCCAATAGCTGATATTCAATCATATTCGTCTTTTTGTAATCCAGTGCATAAAATGAAAACGGTTTCAGAAAAAAAGTCCCATTAAAAACCGTGGGCGGTCATTGTGAATACCCATGGTCGTTTTAACAGTTTTTAAGTTCCGGTCGTTGTTTGGGACCGTTTAAATGGTTATTTTTAGTTCTTTTTTTTTACATTTCACATTTTATAGGCTTTGTTACATTTGCTAGATTAGCAATATGTGTTTTTTCCGTTTTGTTTTTCAGGTAATTTTCACTTTTTCAATTTTGCTATTCAAGTTCGACCATGTCTCTCCGAAGTTTAAATTGTTTAAAATAGTATTATAGTTGTTAAACTGTTAATTTTGGCGTCGGTCGTTTCCTAACAGACATATTACCATATGCAATGCATTAATATCTCAACTGGGTATTTATCTTGACTATAGCATTTAAAAACCGGCCGTCAATTTGACCGCCCATGGTCATTTTAGGTAGGAGTGAAATCCCAGTCGTTCTAATGTTAAGTAGTCTAAACAAGTATTTGTAACAACTAACAGGATTTCAAACTCAAGTCAACTCTACTTGCACAACTCAACATCACAAACACAAATTTCCACCAGGAGAATTTGCAGCAACACAACATCCTGTCCTTCGACCCCTGCATCGAATGAGGAACAACTCCCTAAAAAAAAAAAAAACTTTAACAGGAAGAAAAAATGGGAAGAAAACTTCAAACAACCAGAGGGGGGATCTCTCTCCCAAGACAGACAACGTGCAATGGATGTTATATTTACACAATTTACATAACAAATAAATAAATACATAAAACAAAAGCCAATAATACAGCCAGGACTTCCCTTCATTACATAAACTAGAAAAAAGAAAAGAAGATCTTCATCATCTCCCACTGAGCATAATACTCCAAGTTCTGGGGGGGGGGGGAGTTAATCGCTGTGTGTATGCGCTGTTCCCCTGTCATAGTCCCTCATCATCTTCAGCTCTTCTTCAGATGGTAAATGGACTGCATTTTATATAGCCGACGGTTCTTTGATCCATAACTTTAAAAAGTCTCTTGTGTGGCATGTAAAATGCAACTTGATTGATTGATGTAGACTTCATGTTGGGCAGCTGAGCTAGTGCCTTGGTGTTGTCAAGTCCCGATCCTGCAGCAGCCACTATGCGGTGTAGGGTGATATTCCTGGTGGAAACCAGTTTCTGGGGAAATCGTGGAGAGCTTCAATCGTGGACATCCAGTCTGGCTCCATGAATCAGGAGCTCCTCCAGCAGCAGTAAGAGGAAAATCACCCAGTGCAACACACTCAACATGACCTAACTTACTTAGTCTTTAACCTTTTAGAACGTCCTCTTTTGTTGGCACATCTTTCTGAGAGCTGTTGTGCGTTTTCTCAAATGGAAACTTTTTTTTTCATCTAACAAATCAAAACCAACTGTTTTCTGCAACGTCGACACGCTTTCAATAAATGTTTCCATATCTGGAAAACAGTCAGATATTCCAAAGGTGTCATCTAAAAAAAAACATTAATGTCCTCTAGTAGAGTACAGATCTCCAATTTGTGACAGTGAGTCTGTAACAGAGATACAGACAGAGTCAGTGTCACACCCTATTTCCTCCACCTCATCCTCACCAGCAACACTCTCCATAACGCCCGACTCACCCTTTCTCCCCTTTGCACCACCAGCCTGACTATGGTTAGGTCCAGCTGCTGGCCCTTTTCAGCTGCTTTTCCCTGCTGCTGGTTTTGCCTCTACTCCATTCCTTTCCTCTGTGGTGACACTCGAGAATAGCCGAGCTATCATTAATTACATTTTCACTGCCTATATCAACTTGCCATTTCCCTGCCTGATTATCTGCCTGCCCGACGTATCCCTCATCCCTCCCCTGCCTCAAGCTCAATCGGCGAGGGGGGGGGGGGGCTGGCTGCAGTGTCTGCTGTCTCCACAGCCCCGGCACACCTGTGTTAGTGTGCTTCTCGGCCAGCCCGGTCCCCGGCTCAGGCCGCCCCTTGGCCAGCCTGTGAGAGCAAGCGCGCCGCTTGTGCCCCACATCCCCAAACTCAAAACATTTAATGCTGCCTGTGTTGGCATACATGATGTAATGTCCCTCCCCATGTTTTACTCTGAAGGAAACTTTTATGTTTTTGGTATGGATGTACACTCGGGCAGGTAAGTCTACTTCACTTGTCTTTATTTAACATTGCCTTATCTTGTAGACCTCCATGTGTACACAGCTGCAACTCTATCAACGGAACAGCACTCTTCCTCGAGGCAAGCTGATGATTGCTTATAGCATGAAACAGGCTTGTACTATCTCATAGAGAATTTACTTGACTAACTGGATTATTTCACTCCTTATTTGTTGCGCACTATCCCTACCGTTGAGTGTTTCTTTTAACAAAGCTATATATATATATATATATATATATATATATATATATATATATATATATATATATATATATATATATGTGTGTGTGTGTGTGTGTGTGTGTGTGTGTGTGTGTGTGTGTAAGTGTGTGTGTGTGAGAGTGTGTGTATGTGTGTGTGTGTGTGTGTGTGTGTGTGTGTGTGTGTGTGTAACCCACCCATATGACATATAGGGCTACTAATAGTCATTGATTTAGAGGTGTAGTGACATGCCGCTCCTTAAGGGGCGCACTATGCAACTCACTAGGGTAGAGACTGCTACACGCAGTCGTTTTTTTTTCTCTAGTAGAGTACAGATCTCCAATTTGTGACAGTGAGTCTGTAACAGAGATACAGACAGAGTCAGTGTCACACCCTATTTCCTCCACCTCATCCTCACCAGCAACACTCTCCATAACGCCCGACTCACCCTTTCTCCCCTTTGCACCACCAGTCTGAACATCCTGGAAATTGTGCTCTTGAACCAACGACTGAATTTTATCCTCAGAAAGTTAGAGTGTTGACCTTTTTTTTATTCTGAAAAGTGTTATGTATAATCAGAATCTCATCTGTGAGCTTACGAGACGAAGGTCTGTCGAGTTTTAAGTATTTGGAACTCCGGTGAGTAAAGCACGTTTTTGTGCTAGCTTATTGCTAACCACTGAAGGGAATAGATAACGCTGGATCAGATAGCTGTTAAGATACTCTTCATAAAACCAGTCGGGGTTATAAGAATGTCTAATGTTTGAATAGCCTGTACTTTGGTACGTATTGTATCAATGTGTCATGTTGAATGTTTTAGAAGATAGCTCACGCCAATAGTTAGCTAGTGCTAAGCGCTAGCTTACTCAGTGAAACATTGGGGAATTGTGTAGCATCAAAGATGCGTGGCCCTTATCTTGTTGACGTTAAAGCCATTCGGTTTAAGTGGTTAGCGCACTTAAACGGTTTGTATTGAGGCTACACTGGGATTGCACTGATTTTGTGTAACATAATTGACCTTTCGCAAAGTACCGCCCCAGAACGGTGCTTGTCAAATCCTACCTTAGCAACGGTTTCTATGTGAGGGAGGTCCGTCAAGCTTTCAGACACACAGCAAAATGCTGACACGGTGTGCCTATGGGATCTGCAAATCGGATACTAGATATCTGAAAAGTTTGGAGGGGGTGTCATTTTCTTTCCCTTCCCGAAACCCAGAATGCAAGAAGCGCAATGTCGGCAATGGATTTTGCGGTATAGCAGACGCCATAGACCACTGCACTTCCGCGTTCGAACGTTAGAACGGGGGGAGCTAGAGGGGGATAGAAGCCGGCAAGTTTGAACACGGTTTAAATGGCTAACTATGTCGCTACGTTGGCTGCTGCGGACATAAACCGATATTTGCGAAAAATTCGCAGTATCGGTGGCCAGTGTCCTTTCAAGGTACAGTAGTCCGGGTGCATGGGGTCCTTTGCATTACACCCTGAAATGATAAAAGGCAAAAATTAAATCACACATCATGACCTAGAGCAGCCATGGGGAAAAGACATAGGAACTAGGCTACATTTTCAACAAATGTTTGCATTTTATTCAATTATTACTTTTTACTGGATTACACATGACTGCATACAATAATGCATGATATACTACTCAATAAGGATGACAATAATAATGTGATAACAATGTTTGCATTTTAACTGGGTAAGGGAGACCGGGGTAGTTACCCCTTGTTTCTAGGAAAGATAAACAAAATTGAGCATGTGACCAAATATTCAGGGGGGAGGGACCATTTTATGATTTTTAATGGATAAAAATACATATGGGTTTGAAGAATGTGATCCCATTCAGACAGGTTTAGCTAACTGTGGAATTCCATATAGCCACCGGCTCTTGACATTTTGGTGATTATAAAATGTAGAATAGACGTAACCTATTATTAGCTAGTTAAACTAGCCAACATTACCAGTGATGAAGTGCAGACCGCAGACGTAAACATGTTTGCTGTCAGGATCCCAACGTTGTCCATCCTTGTCTTTCTTTCTGATCGCCTGGAGCCATTTCAATCGTTTTTCTCCCTCCTTCTGCCTTTTAGGCAATATAAAAAAACGAATATTTGGGTTGTTTTGCTTGTTAACAGTACAGTCCACCACACAACAACTTTTGGGCATCGTAGCTACGGCTAGGCTGCGTATCTAATACAGTGCGGCTTGGCGGCTTGGGTTTTCTATCCCCCTCTCCTGGCGTCCTGTTGTCAAGGTACCCGGAAGTGTTTCGGTGGTCTATGGCCAGCTTAATCCATCCATTATCAACAAAAATACCAGTCTGCTCCAAGCTAAGCTTGCTACTAGCTATTACTGATAGCTAATACAGCTAACGTATTATTACTGTTACTTTTACCCACACAATGATTATTACCATTATTAACATATCAACGTATTACTAACAAAATAACATTATTAATGTACCTGATGAACGTAACCAGCTTAGTCTGTGGCCAGAGATACCCAATTTAATGATAGCTAGCCCACTAACATAACTTTGTTATGCTAGTCACAGGTTAGCCAGGTTCCACCTTTCATTTCAGAGCATAAAGACCCGCGGGGAGGGTCGGCTGGGATGGTCTCTGGCCAGTCTGACCTCCTCATATCAGGCCTATTTTAAACGTTTCTCCACCTCTGTGAGTTCCAGGTGGGGACCTGTCGTTTGGAAAAGTCATCTCGCCCGCGGAGGCATCTCGTTTGCCTTATTTTGTTGAAAATACCGGTTCTAGTCCGAATGTTAAAAAAAAAATCATGGGGCGGTTGCCCGGCCCCGGGGCATGTCCCTCGCCACCCTGCGACCCCCAGGAGCCCATACAGTACCCCCGAAAAAGCCGGGATAAAAGAACGCCATGGGGAACCTTGGCCAAAATCAACACTATAATATGGTGATGTTGACAATCGATTATCAAAAATATACCAATAATAGCTGTAATATGTAACTTACCCTACAGTGCAAGAACACAATTGGTCGAGCGAGCAGCAGCGTTACCTCCGGCTTGGTCGGGCGTCCCTACAGACACAATTGGCCGTGTCTGCGGGTGGGAAGACGGTGGGTCTTTGTCCTGGTCGTTGCATTAGCGCCTCCTCTGGTCGGTCGGGGCACCCCCCGGATCGGCAGAGGGGGTGGAGCAGCGAACGGGACGGCTCGGGGTAATTGGCCAGATATAACAAGGGGAAATTGGGGGAAATTAAAAAAAAAAACGAGCGAGCAGACTGTGCACGCGGACTGTGCACGCGGAGCAGAAATGCTCCCTCGCGAGGAGGCTGTTCTGCTTGAAGATACTGTTCTGTGCGCTCGCGAGGAGGCTTTCTGCTTGCGCCGATTTTGAAACTATTTAAAAGCCTTACATTCCAATCAATAACAGACATAGGGCTTCCTTCCATCCGTTGTTCCATAACTACACAGATTTAACAATCTTACCCGTATTTACTCTTTCCCATACGGAGCAAAATGAATTAGAACAAAATGAGTTCAATCAAAACGATTTCAGTGGAAACACATTCTTTACTTTCCAATTACGGGACGATTCCACATTTGTTATAGCACTAACAAACTCGATACCCTGAAACTCAGCTATGTGTTGTAACCTTTTTAGTGTGCCAACCCATGATTTTAGAGCCCCCCCCCGCAGATTTGTGGAGGCGTCGCTGCTCAAAATGTGTAACAGTAAGGGGATTTTCAGGAAACATCAGCCGCTGCATGTGCAAATCAACTGTGCAAGTTTAAAAAAATCACATATCGCTGTGCAGCAGGGGCTCACCAGTGGAGAACCAGACGGAGAGGAGGCCGGACCTGACATCTGCACTACCACAGAGGTGCTTTGCGTAAAACCAGCCATGAACGGTGAGTGCACTTTTAACAACTGCCATTTGTGCAGTTGAGCAATGGTTAACTAAAGCAGTGGTTCTCAACCTTTTTGGGGTCCTGGACCCCCTGCGTATTTTTGATCTACCCTGAGGACCGAGGGGGGTTGCAATTTGATAGAAACTGTAGAAACTGCATTTTAAATTGCATTATAGCATTTATTCACTCTTTGGGGCAAAAATAAGAGCTTTCAGTTGTAACTTAGATATAGTTAACAAAACAGAATTCTTATGCAGTAACTTTCAGATATATGTAACAAAACAGAATATGTATTCAGTAACTTTCAGATATATGTAACAACAGACTTTTTATGCAGTAACTTTTAACAATGCAAACGGGAGCGAGATCTCTTATTAAAATACAATAAATTACACTTGTGAAACAGATGTAATTAGAGAAAAAAGTCCTGTTACCCTTTATAGTTTAGGTAGATAAAGGTCTCAGTCACATTTGAGTAAAATAATCCTATTTCTATAAATGTCATAGGATTTTTTTAAAAGATATTTTATTTTCACGGACCCCTTGCAATTACACCACGGACCACTAGGGGTCCGCGGACCCCCGGTTGAGAAACACTGAACTAAAGCATGTGATAAAGTTGTAACTATACCAAGGAAGCTCTCCTTCACCAAACAAAGACAACATAAACCTCATTCCCTTGTGACATACAACTCATTCACACCCACTATCAAGTCCATTGTGAGAAAGTGTTGATTTATTCTCGATTCTGATAGAGCATTAAACCATGTATTATTTGCACGCGCCCTGTGTTCACATAGAGTGTTACGTATCACGAATGAAGACCAGAGGCCAGTGTAGCGAAACCCAAAGGACAGACGGACTCAGAGCACCGAGAAAACCCGAAGGCGATTTTTATACAGGAAAATAAACAACACTGCCACAGGAATGATAACAGGGGAATCTCAGATGGGGGTTGTAGTGACGACGTGCGTGCGCCTGGCTGCCAAAGTCCGAATCCGTAGAGCGAGGGGTTGTCCGAGGAAGTCCGGGTCCGAGATCCAGGAAGTCAAGTCCGAAGGGAGGGGTCCAGGGAGAGAGACGCGGAGGGAGATCGCTGGAGGGATCCGGGGAAAACGTGAAGGTCGCTGGGAACGAGGAGCGAGGGAGACGCGGGGAGCCGTGGAAGTCGCGGGGGGAGGGTCTTGAGGGAAAACAAAAACAACGAGATGAAACACAAATAAACAAAACAAAAACAGGAACACTGGAGTTAGATACGGAAAAACTAAAGAAAACCGTGGGAACAGGCACGAGAAAAGGGTAAGCAGGAAAATCCCTGGAATAGGCTTGTCAGAGCTTTACTGCAGGGGTCAGTACGTCGAAGCACAAAAGGGCCTTCTGGGAGGCTTCTTGTAGAGGGCTGCCTGATTGCCGCAGGTGTGCCTGATGGATGATGGCAAACACCTGGTGCAGCGCAGCGCAGCGCTCCTCTCCTCAGAACGCGAACCTAGCGCTCAGGTTTCCGGCGCGTCCAAGCTGGGGGAGTGGCATGAACGTGCCGGGGAGGCAGCTCGGGGCGGTGAAACCGCAACACAGAGAAGCTAGAAAACTTAAAGATCAGCTTGTATGAAATACGATCCAGACAGGTTTCTGGTTGTTAACCAGTCTTGTAGGAATTGGGTAGGATGCAACTGGAGGGTTTAAACAAAATAATGTATGTGGTGGAGTATTGGCAAGTTATAAGACTAGATCATGTACTTGCAATTCTGTTAATGTTGTTTATGTGCTGCCCTGCCCTTGTAAAATGTTTTATGTAAGAAAGACTTCATGGGGCGCCTGGGTAGCGTGGCGGCCTATTCTGTTGCCTACCAACATGGGGATGGTCGGTTTGAATCCCCGCGTTACCTCCGGATGTGTCGGGCGTCCCTACAGACACAATTGGCCGTGTCTGTGGGTGGGAAGCCGGATGTGGGTATGTGTCCTGGTCGCTGCAGTAGCGCCTCCTCTGGTCGGTTGGGGCGCCTGTTTTTTTTTTGGGGGGGGGGGGGACTGTGAAACTCCTCACTGTCAGGTGAAAAGAAGCGGCTGGCGACTCCACATCTATCGGAGGAAGCATGTGGGAGTCTGCAGCCCTCTCCGGATCGGCAGAGGGGGTGGTGCAGTGACCGGGGCGGCTCGGAAGAGCGGGGTAATTGGCCAAGTACAATTGGGGAGAAAAGGGGGGGGGCAAAAGAGAAAAAAGAACTCCCCGGACTATACATAGAAGTCGTAATAATAATAAGGTGCGATATGAATTCAGGATACCTTTTAATGGAGAAATATCACAAAGAAAAAGATTTGAAGTGCATATAGGTAATCACATGATATTACGAAGAAGGGATGGCAATATAGATAATTCGTTGTTGAAACTTAAGTGTAAATGGTTCTATGCACTGAATTTGATCCCAGTATAGTAGATGAAGGATTAGTTGTCGCACTTTTTCTGTGTGTCCTTGTACAGTCTGAACTGAGTAAACATCTGTAGTCCAAAGTGTCTGTAGTAATGGCAATCGGAGCCTTGGGTGATGGGTGCGCCAGCATTGTTGCGTCAGCCAGAGCAGCCTTAGTGTCCACAAACACCTTGTCCCTCTCCGCAGACCAGTCCAGTGTGTTTGGTGGCTTTCCCTTTCAGGGCCTCATACATGGGTCACAAGGGTTGAGCAGCTTGGGGGATAAAGCGGGGGTAAAAGTTCACCATGCTGAGGAACTCTTGTAGGGACTTGACTGTGAGCGGTCGCAGTAAGTTCACAATGGCGTCCACCTTTGATGGGAGAGGTACCGCCCTGTCTTTGGTGACTTGGTGTCCGAGGAAGTCGATGGTTGTCAGCCCAAACTGGAACTTGGCTGGATTGACGATCAGCCCGTGCTGGCTAAGCTGCTCCAAAAGAGTCCGGAGGTGGGACAAGTGTTCCGCTTTGGAGGTGCTGGCAACAAGGATGTCGTCAAAATAAACGAAAACAAAAGGCAGTTCACGCCCCGGTCTCGTCAGATCCGACTATGGCCGGACTCGATGAAGCAGCAATAATTGGCAACGCTGTCTTCGGGAGGGGGGCGGAGTCGGCTTGTGTTCGTCACATGAATGCGTCTCTGCGTGTGTCGAAAAAAGCAGTGGTTCGGTCTGGATTCGCGTCTCCTTCGAGACTGTCGGCCGGAGAGATGCAGTTGGCAAACGCATGCGGTACGAGGGTGGGTGTTTGAACTAAAATAGGGATCGATTGGCCACTAAATTGGGAGAAAAAGGGAATAATCAGAAATAAATTTTAAAAAAAGAAAACGAAAGGCAGGTCCCGTAGCACCGAATCCATGTGGTGCTGTAATGTCTGCGCGGCGTTTTTCAGTCCGAACGGCATGCACAGGAACTCAAACAGTCCAAATGGGGTGATCAACACTGTTTTGGGGGCATCCAGTGGGTGGACGGGCACCTGATGGTATCCACGGACGAAGTCCACTTTGGAAAAGATGACTTTTCCAGCCAGCTGGGTGCAATAATCCTGGATGTGTGGGACTGCCGGTCTGGTGTCGTATTGTTGAGTCGGCGGTAATCACCGCACGGGCACCTCCCGCCACCAGGCTTCGGGACGATGTGGAGGGGTGAAGCCCACGAGCTATTGCAGCGGCGAATGATGCCGAGACGCTCCATATTCTCAAACTCCTCCCTGGCAGTGGTGAGCTTGGCCGGGTCGAGGCGCCGAGCCTGAGCATAGACTGGTGGGCCAGTGGTGTCGATGTGGTGCTCCACTCCGTGCTTGACGTTGGAAGACGAGAAGGTAGGCTGCATGAGGACCAGAAACTCATCAAGAAGCCGGAGAAAATCGTGTGCGGTGGAAAGCATGCTAGACAGTCTGATGGAGTCCGCTTCGTACACGCATACGAACAGAATTTGACAGCGTCGATCAAACGGCAGTTTTGACATTCACCAGCATCCCATAGGCGCATAGGAATTCCGTACCGAGGAGGGGGACGGCCACTTTCGCCGGAATAAAGTTCCAACCGAACCTAGCGCCATAGGTGCGGATGGGGCTGCCGTTAGCGGCTTCCACGGGGGAGGGGGGGGGGCACATCCGCAGGACAGGATATCTACTCGATGCGGGCAGGACGCTCCTCTGCGCGCCCATGTCGCACAGAAACGGCCGTCCAGAAATGGAGTCTTCGATGAAAAGCAGCCTGTTGCAAGTGTAGGTGCATATAAATAACAGACAGAGTCGGGCTGTGTCTCTTAGTAACGTGTATTCACCGGCTGTGCCCATAACGCAACTGAGGCATGTTACACAAGGCAAGTATACATCAATCAGTGCCCCCAGGGGGAGCTGTTGGCTGCATAACATTACCCTACGACATCTCCCTTCCTTTCGTAGAATACAATACCAAATAATATAATGGATAGTATTAGCCATTAGAACATTAGTGCTCATATCCCAATATTAAATAGTGCAATGGAAATAGTGCATCAAGAAGGAACAGCAAGTCAATATCAACCAAAACCTTTGCAGAACAATAACAACAAAATGGTAGCATCAGAACATCCACAAGACCACTGAATAAGAACATTAGAAGTGAACATCACAGTTTTTGTTTCGTTTTTTTTTTTAATGTCCACATTCCAGTGTGTGTGTGTGTGTGTGTGTGTGTGTGTGTGTGTGTCAATCTCAGTACAGTGTATGACCTAGAGGTCAAGTCTTTCTGGAGGCTTAATCTGCCTCCCGCTCCGGGAGAAGGCCCGGCCCTGTAACTCACGGCATGGTGTGGTCACAGCCTGTGGGGGAGATGGCGGTGACCTCGGGGCTGACGACCTTGGAGACATTACAGGGCTGCTGACGACTTCCTCCATGCTGCCCCCGTTCACATGGCCCCCTTCAGCTGCACACGCACCCACAGGCTGCTCCGGTGGCCGTTCTGTGTGGGCTGACGGCTGTGGAGGGGCAACCTCTGCTGGTCGGAGATAAACCCTGTTGCGATGGTACGTGGTTCCCTCCACGTCCTGTCACCCGGGATTGGTTTCATCCTGACAGGCTGGCCGACGTTTAGCTCTGGCAGATCCCTCGCAGTTCTGTCATATGTCAGCTTCGCTGCCTGATGCTTCACCCTCAGCTTGTCTGTGACCCCAGTGACGATCTGAGGTGCTAGCAGCTGGTCGGCCACAGGGAGAAGAGTTCTCAGCCTCCGTGACATCAGCCGTTGTGCTGGGCTGCAGCGCATGCCCTCAGGGGGCGTGTTTCTCCAGTGTAGAAAAGCCTTCCAGGGGTCTTCATCGGCCCGGTCTGCTTTTCTGCATAGGCCTTTCACAATCTTCACTGCAGACTCTGCTTTGCCATTAGCTTTTGGGTGTCTCGGGGAGGACATTACATGTTCGAAGCCCCACTCCCTCGCAAACGCCCGAAACTCTCCACAATCAAACTGACCTCCGCAGTCGGAAATGACCCGGTCAGGGATACCGTACCGTGCAAACTGCGCCTTGCACCTTCAAATGGTCGTTTCTGCCGACAGGTCTGGGAGTAGATCAATCTCCCAGAAGTCTGAATAGTGATCCATCATGAGCAGGAAGTCCTGCCTTGCGTAGCTGAACAAGTCCACGCTCACCAGCTGCCAGGGACGTGTGGGGAGCGGGTGTGACATCATAGTCTCTTTCTGTTGCTCGTGTGCATACTCGTTACACACTGAGCACTGCTGCACATAGTCTTTGATTTCCCCCTGCATATTTGGCCAGTAGAGAGTATCCCGGGCCTGTCTATAACAAGCCTCACCCCCCACGTGGTTGTAGTGGATCCGTTTCAGCATCTCAGGACGCATAGCTTTCGGAATGATGACACGCTGGCTCCTAAAAAGCACACCGTCCTGTGCGCTTATTTCATCTCTGATGGCCCAATATTCTCTGATGGCTATGGGGCTCTCCTCTTTGTGTTCTGGCCATCCCTCCAGCATGACCGACTTGAGTGTTTGAAGACACACATCCTCCTCTGTGTGTTTTCGAATCTGTGCGAGGCGTTGGCTGGTGACGTTTAGATAGTCTGCTTGCTGAATGGCTGCCGTGTCGTACTGCACCTGCTGCATGCTGCAGACCATTTCACGTCTGTACTGAGTGTCCGTTCTCTGTGGCGGGGTGGTGGCTCTGCTGAGCGTGTCACTGATGTACATTTCAGGGCCTGGCTTGTACATCACCGTGAGGCAGTAGTTCTGAAGTGTGAGGAGCATGCTTTGAAGGCGCTTTGGTGCACTGAGAAGGGGCTTAGTGAAGATTGACACCAGCGGGCAGTGGTCGGTCTCTGCAGTCACATCACCCCTCCCATATAGGTAGTAGTGGAAGCCTTGACAAGCGAATACGATGCTCAGGCACTCCTTCTCAATCTGTGCGTAGTTTTGCTCCGTCTGGTTCAGCGCGCGGGAGGCGAACGCGACCGGCTGTCCCCCCTGAAGCAAGCAGCAGCCCAAACCGGTCTGACTGGAGTCGCTTTGTATGGTGACTGGCTTGCTGACATCATAGTAACGTAGTACTGGTACCACCGTGACCAGCGTCTTGATTTCCTTCATAGCAGCATCATGTTTGGGCAACCAGTGCCACAGCACATCTTTGTCCAGCAACCTTCTCAGCGGTTCACACACCTCTGACAAGTGGGGCATGAACCTCGATAAATAGTTAACGAAGTCGACACACCGCTGAACGCCTTTTGCATCCGTGGGGTTTGGCATGTCCAGGACTGCCCTGACCTTCTCGGGATCAGCTTTGAGGCCCTCCGCCGACAGTATGTGGCCGTGGAAGCGGACCTCCCTCACACGAAACGGTAGCTTTTTTATGCTCAGCCTCAGCTTCACTTCCCTGCATCTGTCCATCAGAGCAATGAGGTTTGCGTCGTGGTTGCGAACGGCCTCCTTCTCCGTGTCCCCACAGCCGACTATGAGGATGTCATCGGCTATGGGCTCAATTCCTTTCAAACCGGACAGCAGCTCATGTTGTTTCCTCTGGTACAGCTCTGGTGCGACTGACACGCCGAAGGGGAGCTTCAGCCATCGCTTTCTACCCCACGGCGTCCAGAACGTTGTCATCAGGCTGCTCTCCTCATCAAAGCGACACTGCAAGAATGCATCGCGCACATCCACCAGGGTGAAGATACGTGCCTTAGGCAGCTTGTACAGCACGTCATCTAAAGTGGGCATGAGGTAATGGGACCTTTTCAGGGCTCGGTTAAGTGGTGTGGGGTCGATGCAAAGCCTCAATTTGTCCGGCTTCTTCACTATGACCAGATTGCTAATCCAGTCTGTGGGCTGAGTGACTGTGGTTAAGTGTCCATCCTTTTCATATTGGTCCAGCTGCGCCTTAACAGCTGCCTTGAGGGCCACCGGGACATTTCTTGGTGCGCACTGGACAGGGGCCACAGTGCTATCCAACTCGAAGTGAACATCACCCGGCAGTGACTCGACTGGGCTGGTGAACACGTCATTGTAAGTGTTAATGAGACATTCTTTGTTTGGTTAGCTCACCTGTCTTGCAGTGCTCCACTTTATTCAGCTCTTCAGGAACGGTGAAGCATATCAAGCCAAGTCTCTCGCATGTCTCCCCTGAAAGCAAGGGTTTCTGGCTGGTGCGCACGACCTCAAAGTCCAGTCTGTGCGTCTTGCCCCTGATGACACACTGTGTGCTGTACACACCCATTGAGCTCATTCACTCACTGTTGTAGAGTCTCAGCCTGGTGAGACTTTTCTGAAGAGGCACTCTAGGCGCCAGTCTCATCTTGTCTTTCAAGCTCATCATGTTGCAGGTGGCTCCAGAGTCAAGCTGGCACCTCTGGACCCCTCTGTGCAGTGGCAGGTTTACAAACCACTTTTTCCTTTGAGTGTTCACAGCCCCCATGCTCTCAGCCGTGTACACATCCCTCTCATCGCGGTCGCTGTCCTCCAGGTCCCCTAGCGGCGGGTCATCCACAGCGTTCAACTGACGTGCTTGCTGGCCTCTTTTCATGCATACTTTGGCAAAGTGATTAGCAGCACCACACAAGCGACATGACTTTCCAAATGCGGGGCACAGGTCTCGCCCCCGTCTGTGCGGTGTGCCACAGTACTTGCATTCACCTGTGCCTCTCTGTGGTTGTGCAGATGTGTTGGTGGGCTCAGATGGCCTGCTGGTAGGTCTCCGTCCTGGTCGCTGTCCATGTGCTACATTGATGCTCTCCCCAGGCACAGAGCTGCCAAGTGACATGGATTTTAACTTATTGTCCAACACCTCCGCTGCACGGCAAATGTCAATAGCTCCCTCCAACTTTAAGCTCCTTTTCTCTTAGCATGCGTCGTCTGGCGCCCTCATCAGTTGTTCCAAGAACAAGCCTGTCTCTTATAAGCTCATCTCTTATAGCTCCATATTCACATGTGACAGCCTTTTCTCTCAGTCTTGTGACAAAAGCGTCCACAGGTTCTGCTTCCTCTTGTTTAAGGTTGCCAAAAACATACCTCTCAAAGATGACGTTTTTGGTAGGTGTGAAGTATTCCCCCAGTTTGTCGAGTATCGCTCCCGCGTCTTTCTGCTCTTCCGCTGTGAGTCCCAGGTTGTGCACGTAAACTTGGAGGCATTCCTTCCCCATTAGCCTCCGGAGCGTCGCTGCCTTCACCGGCTTCTCTGCCTTGTTGATCCCGGTCGCAAGCAAATAATCCTCAAACTCTGATCGAAAGCTAGCCCAGTTGCTGTGAAGATTCCCAGTCATCTTCATGGGCTCCGGCAGTGGAATATTGGAAGCCATCGTCTTGGCTCGATGCTAATGCTAAAACTTCTAGCTACGCTTAGTAAAAAAAATAAACGCACGCTGTTCAAGAAACAGGTAACGTAAGACTCACTTTGGGTTCCAATACAGCTTCTGACACCATGTTGCAAGTGTAGGTGCATATAAATAACAGACAGAGTCGGGCTGTATCTCTTAGTAACGTGTATTCACCAGCTGTGCCCATAACGCAACTGAGGCATGTTACACAAGGCAAGTATACATCAATCAGTGCCCCCAGGGGGAGCTGTTGGCTGCATAACGTTACCCTACAACACAGCCTGCCACTTCGGCTGACGCACATGGCCACTCCTGAGCGCCGGCCCCGGTGTTTCCCGCCGCGCTTGGCCTTGGGTCCAAACCTTGTGTAGTAACAACACCGGCTGTGATCCTGCCGCCGTTGAGGAGCTGCTCGTGCGGCGGCGACAGTTGTGTCTCCAAGCAGTGATGAAAATGTCTGGGCAGAAAAAAACACGGCCGCGCAGTGCTGTTGACCAGCCAGGAAAAATTTATCAGCCTCCTCGGCCAAAGCACGACAGTCAGTGATAGCGGTGTTGGCTAAAGCAGCACGTACATGAGAAGGCAGCTGTCGCAGAAACAGTTGGATGAAGAGGAAGCCGGGCTTGTGCTCCCGCAGGAGATCCAGCATCCTGTCCATTAGTTCAGACAGCTTACTGTCACCGAGGCCTTGTGGAGATAAAGCCGGCCGGCCCGCTCAGCGTCAGAAGGTTCAAAAGTTTTCAACAGGTGAGCCTTGAGTGTCTCGTATGTATCCTGCTGCGGGGGATTTTTGAGGAGGCTCGCCACTCTGGTTGCTGTTGAACTGCCGAGAGCCGACACCACATAATAGTATTTTGTGGCGCCAGCGGTGATTTCGCCAGCAGGTGAACTGCGCTTCTGTCTGAGCGAACCAAGCCGAGGGCTGACGACTCCCAGAACTCCGGCAGCTTGAGAGAAACCGCATTAACCGTCATGGTCATAAAGAGTTGTCTCTGGAAACGTCCAGCAAATTGTCCGTCGTCAATATCACCATCTCAGCAGCATCGCGCTGCTCCAATCACTCTAGACCTAGCTCCACCTTCTCAAACCGGAACCCTTTCTTAAAGGGCCCGTGTCTACCAATTATGGTGAATTGTGCCCATATAGTCAGTCAGTCAGTCAGTCAGTCAGTCAAGTTGTCCCCTACACAAGTATCTTTAATGTGCCCACAGGTGAAACGTCATTTGACAAGTAATTTTGGAAAAGTAGACAGAGTCAATTCATCTTCTCTCGATCTGTTTTAATATTTGTTTTGTTGTGTGTGTGTGTGTGTGTGTGTGTGTGTGTGTGTGTGTGTGTGTGTGTGTGTGTGTCCATGAATGTGTTCAGGTTATGTCCATGTATCTGTGCATGTCTATCAGATCCCAAATAGTAAAAGACTACTTTCAGACATATTGAATTTTGAGTTAAAATCGTAGATCTAAAACCGTGGCAAAGTAACAGCCTATTTTTAACACAGCTTTAAGTTTATTGATGTTTTTGCAGAAATACAATGTAAAAGATGTAGATTTTGACTGCATATTCTCTTTAGAAAATCTTGTATTCCTCTGTGCAGATTCTGAACCAAATACAGTTGCTGAGTACGGAGATTATTACAATGTTTCCTGGGCAGGCAAGGCTCCATGCGACTACAGCAAAGTGAGAGACTTTGGAATGGTGTTCTTGCCCACGCTCTATAGTTTTGTTTTCATCACTGGCTTCATAGGTAGGTATCATAGTACAAATAATAGTATGCAATACAGTTACTATACAATACAAATATAAGTGTCTTTCTTAAAGTTGCAATCAGTAAAACTTCTCTAGTGACCACTATCAGCAAGCAGTAAGAACTGCAACAACAGGGTGCCCCGGGTAGCATAGTGGTTGCCTACCAACATGGGGATCGCTGGTTCGAATCCCCATGTTACCTCCGGCTTGGTCGGGCCTCTCTACAGACACAAGTGGCCGTGTCTGTGGGTGGGAAGCCGGATGTGGGTATGTGTCTTGGTTACTGCACTAGCGCCTCCTCTGGTCGGTCGGGGCGCCTGTTCAGGGGGGAGGGGGAACTGAGGGGAATAGCGTGATCCTCCCACGCGCTACGTCCCCCTGGCGAAACTCCTCACTGTCACGTGAAAAGAAGCAGCTGGCGATTCCACATGTATCGGAGGAGGCATGTGGTAGTCTGCAGCCCTCCCTGGATCGGCAGAGGGGGTGGAGCAGTGACGGGGATGGCTCGGAAGAGTGGGGTAATTGGCCAAGTACAATTGGGGAGAAAAAAAAGAAAGAACTGCAAGCAACCTATTGCAGAAATTCCACAGAAATGTTAAGTGACGAGGTAATCATGTTATTAAACACTGTAAAATAGCTATATCTAGTCATGTTATAAAACACTAAAACACTGTACAATATTCATAAATTATCCGACATGGTTATATATTAAATGTCAGTGCTGCTTACCTGTCAGACAGTAGTATGTCCAGCTCAGCAATATTTTTATGCCTTGATAGTCACAAAGTTTAAGGTTAGGGTTAGAGTAAATAGAGTTATCAAAATCTCTATTCATTCTTCTTTTGGAGTGGTACTTCATCTTTTTATGGGATGAAAAAGCTTTATGGATACTTTAGAGTTGTGTTGCAAATCTGGCCCCTAAATATTGGATTGTTGAAAATATTGTGAAATTAATGTGTGGAGACCCATAGTTTTCTGGGGGAACAGTGGATTTCCAATAGGTGTGGAGCCTTCTAATTTGTTTTCCAAAATAAGGATTTGATGTCAGAATGCAGGTTTTGAAAGCCAGAAATCTCAGCACCTAGCAACTAGTGTAGATCTAAAACTCTTTCCAACCCCTGAAATACATGATGTTATTATTTGCTATGATAAAGTCAACATTTTACTGATAGTACCATTACACTACAACACTTAATGGGTTGGGCCCAGAAACGAATCTGAATCTCAGATTCAAAACAACCTTCTCACCACCCACCACAACAATTCTATAGGAACACTGGTTTGTGTTTTTATGTATGTGCATGTCTACTTGCATGCTTGCAAGCAAATGTAGAAAAACAACAATGAAGATTAGAAAGACTGATAGAACTGTGGTTTTTGATAGATTTGAAATTGTATACCTTTGATGAAGAATTTATTTTACTTCTGAGGTAATGGCCTGGTGGCGTGTGTCCTGGTGAAAAACCGCAACGAGACCAATCTGACGGATATCTGCCTGCTCAACCTGTCTATCTCTGACCTGCTCTTCATAATCTCACTTCCATTCATCGCCCACTACGCCGCTGCTGCTGAATGGGTCTTCGGAGACTTCCTGTGCCGTTTTGTTTGCACTATTTTCACTCTGGGATTTTACAATAGCACCTTCATCATGGTTGTCATGACGCTGGATCGCTATGTGGTCATTGTCCACGCTCACACATTGGCACACCATCGCACGTTGAGGGTAGGAATGGCTTTGACCGTGTTCGTGTGGCTGCTGAGCGTGTGCATCTCCCTTCCCTACATGATCTTCACACAAGTGAGAAATGATTCGGGTGTGTTGAGGTGTGATTACTACACTGACAGCCAAGGCTGGAAGGATTTCAACATCCTAGCAATGAACATCTTTGGTCTCCTGCTTCCTCTGCTGATAATGGTAGCTTGCTACTCTCGGATCATCCCCATTTTGATGGTCATGAGGAGCAATAGCAGGCACCGCTCTATCAAGTTGATCATCATCATCGTGGTCATCTTTTTTTTGTTCTGGGCCCCGCATAACATCACCATGTTTTTGTCCTTCCTGCAGTCAAGAAGACTGCTTCAAAATGACTGCCAAAGGGAAGAAGCCATTAGCTTCTCAATACTAGTGACTGAGGCTATTGCATTTACTCACTGCTGTCTGAACCCCATCATATATGCCTTTGTAGGACAGAAGTTCAGGGAGCGTGTGCTGAGGCTGCTGAGGAACTGGTTTCCTTGTTGTTCCCTTCTCTCCTCCAGAGATATGTAATAGAGCTCAGCCAGTATATATTTTTCTTTTTATAAAAGGGAATTATGAGGTATAACTCTACTATGACCAATATTAGCGTTTTTCCTTTTTCAGTTTTGATCACTGCTCACCATGTCATTAATTTTGCATGAATTGTGTGATATTTGTCACATTCCCTACTTTCAGTTCCACCTGAAGGCAACATTGTTGTAACTGAGCAGTAACATTTCTCCTCAAAACATTGCCGATATATTAATAGCCTTAAGAGACAGGGCTTTGGGCATCCGGGTAGCGTAGCGGTCTATTCCGTTGCCTACCAACATGGGGATCAACAGTTCGAGTCCCTGTGTTACCACCGGCTTGGTCGGGCGTCCCTACAGACACAATTGGCCGTGTCTGCGGGTGGGAAGTCGGATGTGGGTATGTGTCCTGGTCGCTTCACTAGCGCCTCCTCTGGTCGGTCGGGGCACCTGTTCGGGGGGATAAAGAGGGTCTTGCTGGCTCATGGCCAGTTTTTACTAATTCAAACGATAAAACTCCCCATGATAGCTGCCAAGTCCCAGAAAATCCCCACAGTAATAATTGTTTCCTCCACAACTATAGTTATATCCCTGTCATCATTAATTATAACCAGGATTTTAAATATAAGTCCTCTATCTTTCCATCCCCTGCCACTTTGCAAAATGTTGCTTTAAATATTGGCTTTATTAACATTAGATCACTTTCTACTAAATCACTGCTTATGACGTGACATGACAAATGGTCACAGTCTTGATTTTATGGTCTTATGTGAAACCTGGCTAAAGCCAAATGACTTTGTAAGCCTAAATGAAGCAACACCCCCAAATTATACTCGTTTACAAGTGTAATTTGAATCAAGAAGAGGTGGGGCCTTAGCCGCTATATTTGACTCCAGATTGTTAATGCTAAATCCAATTAACACATTTTTAACACAATTTATATCCTTTGAGGTACTTCTTATGCCTGTTAAGTTGCAATCATCTTATACAGAAATTTTATATTGACCACCAAGGCCTTATTTAGTATTTTTATCAGTTTTCTACCTTTCTTTGTGACATACTGACATGAATGGGCAGTCTTTTAATTATGGGGGATTTCAATAGTCATGTGAATGACAAATCTGAGCCACTCGGTAAGGCTTTCTTAGATCTCATAGGTTCTGCTAGTTTTACACAGCATGTTGATGTACCTACTCACCTCTATGGCCACATGCTTGACTTATTCTTGACATGTGGTTTCTCTTTCTGAGATCTAGTTATCTCACCCCATCTTCTTGTCCTGTCAGATCACTGCTTCCTTACTTTATGGTTACTTCATCTAGGTATTGTATTTGTCGCCCTGAAACCTATACCATCCATTGTATTGACTCAACTGCTATTAATAAATTCGCTGAGTAAGTCAAGTCTGCTGTAACCACCATAGGTCAGTTCTGTTGCCTTAACAAGTATACTGACAACTTCAAGCTCACATTGCTGAATGCATTTAATTCAGTTGCCCCCCTGACTCCAAGGAAAGCTAGACTAAAACCATCCCCCTGGCACAATCAAGATACTCAGTCTCTTAAAACAAAAATGCAGAAAACTTGAACACAAATGGAGAACAACCAAGCAAGAAACTTTGCGGCTTCCATGGTCAAATAGTCTGCCTGCATATAAACGTGCTCGTCACGCCGCTACAATGGCTCATTTTTCTGACCTCATATAAAATAATAGAAATAACCCAAATTACTTTTTGAAACTGTCACTAAACAGACTTGTAAACTGCCCCCGATATATGTAGCACCTCCCTTACTGCAACTGACTTCATAGAATTTGTCACCTCTGAAGTTGATGAAATCAGAAAAATAATATCCCCCTCATTCTCAATTCCTATCCAGGATGCGGTGATTACACCTGAATATTCTTCTTCTGGCAAGCTCACCCACTTTTAGATAATCTCCCTTGAAACACTCTCTAGACTGCTATTTTCCTCCTAGCCCACTTTTTGCTTACTTTATCCCATTCCTTCTAAGTTTATTAAGGACCTTTTTCCAATTCTCAGCCCACTGTCACTACAGATGATAAACATCTCTCTGATTAGTGGCATTGTGCCTTCATCTTTTAAAACACAGGTTATCAGGTGACTGTTAAAGAAGCATAACCTGGACCCCGATTTGATAAGCAACTAGAAACCAATCACAAATCTGCCATTCTTTTAAAAAACCCTTGAAAAAGCAGTGGCTCAGCAACACATAGATCAACTTTCATCCAATAATCTGCCTGAAAATCTTCAATTTGGCTTCAGAAAATCCCACAGCATAGAAACTGTTCCGGCAGAAGCGGTAAATTATTTACTGCTTGCTTCAGATTCTGGCTCAGTTTCAATATTGGTGCTCCTAGACCTATGTGCAGCATTCAACATGATTGATCACCACATTCTATTAGATCACCTAGAAAGTTATATTGGTCTCACTGATATTGCTCTCTCCTGGTTTAGATCATACTTTTCTGACAGTTCTCTTTTACACAGCTGTTCATCAGCTCACATTAAGGTGAGTTTTGGTGTGCCACAGGGATCTATTCTTTCCTCTTTTTACATGTTGCCACTTGGTACATTAATCAATAATTAAAACTAGGTTTCCATTCCTATGCGGATGATACCCAGTTTTATATTTCCATTAAGCCTGACACCTGTCATCAGCTGGTGAAGCTGGAGGAATGCCTATTGGAAATCAAATGACGGATGTTATCTAACTTCCTCCTTTTAAATGCTGAGAAAACTGAAATGTTAGTTCTTGGTCCAAAGCAGATTAGAAACAAATTGAGTGATCTAGCTGAACTTAGCTGGTTCCACAATTTCACAAAGCCCTAATATTAGAAATCTTAGTGTCCTATTTGATCCTAATCTCTCTTTTGAAACACATATCAACGATATTACAAAGACTGCATATTTTCATTTGTGAAATGTTGTCAAGATTCATCCCGTTCTTTCCATGACTGATAGTGAAACACTTGTTCATGCATTTGTCTAATCTAGGGTTGACTAATGTAACACCCTTTTCTCTGGTTTACCTAAATCAAGTATTAGCAAATTACAACTTGTACAAAATACTGCTGCTAAGACATTAACCAAGACTAGGAAATTTGATCATATTACCCCTGTTCTTATCTCATTACATTTGCTGCCTGTACATGCTAGATCTGACTTCGATTCTACTTTTGACTTATAAAATATTACACAGACTTGCACCATCGTATTAATCACATCTAGTCACTCCCCATTTACCTTCTAGGGCTCTACTATGACAAAATGTCGGTCTCCTGACTATTCCAAAAATAAATAAAACATCAGTAGGTGGCAGGGCTTTCTCTTACAAACCCCCTCTTCTTCGGAATCATTTTCCAATACAAATTCAAGAGACTAGTTCCGCTGACTCATTCAAAAGTAAACTCTAAACACTTCTAATTGCATCAGCTTTCAACCTCACTTAGTCTGCCCTAAGTACTAAACTATGGTTATCCACCTTATATCAAAAAAATTGTGCACATTTTTACGTATATATAGCACGTTAAACATTTTTGTATTTTCTTTTTGTATTTTTGTATTGTATTATATTGTATTGTATTGCATTGTATTGTATTGTTTATAATGTTTTATATGTAGATTATCTCACTTTTATACATTTTATATATTAAACTAATGTTGGTCATTTTTTTATTATATGTACAACCTTCTGAGACATACTTTGTGATATCAGTCGATAGACAATTTTGACTTGAGTTGAATCTTGGTGCTGATTTTTTCAGTTTCTCTCCCTTGCTTGGTGGAACAGTGAAGATATGGCGTTGCTTCCGAAGATTGCATGTTTTCACTGGAACCTCACAACTCAGCTTTTTAACAGGCTAACCACATAGCATTTATGTATGTTGCTAACAAGCTGAAAATTATAGCATTCCTGATATTATCCTAATATTTGGGTACTCAGCCAGCAGTTTGATAATATGGATGTAATGGACATTTATCATATAACAACAGTTGCAAACTATTTGTCATTTTGTGCATATACCTGCATTACTTCTTACTACAGCAAAAGCTGAGTTTGTTTTACACTGCTTTAAACTGTAACTGGTAAAATGTGTGTGATTTAACCAAAAAACCAATAAATTGGTTGGGATTAGGAATGGGGAAACCTGGTGCATACTGCGTAGGGACAATAACATCAATACCAACGGCACATGGGACGCTTAGGGGATGGACAAGAGACGGACAGGGGACGGCCAGGAGACGGCCAAGGGGACCTGGGCGAGACTCAGGCGGGACTGTATTATAACGGAAATGGTTGTGGTACGGAACTCTGGTAAAAACAGAACCGACACTCGGACAGGAATGTAACGGAACTGATACTCGGACGGGTTCTCTAAACGGAATTATGGTAATTTAGCGGAACTCTGGTGAGACTGTTTTCCACATTCCAGTTTGATTTTAGTTGCCAACCAGTGGCGTAACCAGGAATATTTTTTTAGGTGGGCCTGAGTGAAAATTGGTGGGCCAAAATTTTCCAGCAATAATCCTTCAAACAAGACGCAAATTTGAACACATTACAGCAGTAAACACATAACACAGGTTTTTAGTACGTGACCAAGAAACATACTAAAACTTTAATAAAAACCCACTTAAACAAATACCACGCCAGTCATTCTCGCCAGGCTCTACACAACCATTTAAACATCACTGAGGAAAACAGCCCAACTCGGTCTAAAAGATCATGATACAAAATGTAAGCTATAGGCCTATAGTACACGTTTTACAGCACAATGTGTAGACGCTGAGGGCGAGCGTTGAAGATCGAGATTATTTCATCATAGTCCAAAGAGTCAGTAAGTTCCCTTTCAAAGGACAACAGGGATAGATTGTTGAGGCGTGCAGTTAGCATGGAAGATCTTAGACATGTTTTGATACGGCCTGTAGTGGAGAAGAGTCTTTCAACAGTACATGAAGTCAGGGGAATGTGTTAAGGTTTGTAGAACGAACCCAATAGCGACAACACAAGACAAAGTAAAGCACCAACCTGGCAGGACTCGTAGAGGAGAGCCGGCCGGGCCTGGACAGAAGGGGGAGGCGCTTCAGGCGGAACTTGACAATAGCTTCTTAAAAATGGGAAAACGTAAACTGCCCCCTTAATCCGAAAAGGAAAAAAAGTAAACTGCTCCTTTAAAGTCCGAAAGGGAAAAAACGTAAACTGCTCCTTTAAAGTCCGAAAGGGAAAAAACACAAACTGCTCCTTTAAAGTCCGAAAGGGGAAAAAACACAAACTGCTCCTTTAAGGTAGAAGTCCAACCGAGTAATAAGATCCACAGTGAGAGAGGAGAAATTAGAATATCAAAAACTTGATCTCAACTAGAAAATCACGATGGGAAAATCCAATGGGGAAAACACAAAGAGAGTTCTTCTCCGAACAAGCTCTCAAGGAGAACTGACACAAGGGAATAATCAAACAAGCAAAAACACGGAGAATACTACAATCTGTACTCCACCGGGAGACACAGAAATGTCACAAAACTCGAGACGAAGAATTTACTCACGGGACTGTTCAGGACGAACTCGCGACGAGTTCTGGAAAGCAAACAAACTTATACTAGAGTGGTTAACGAGTAGGTAGGCTGCAGGTGTTTCAGACGCGCCCTTCCCCCGCTCTCATTGCTGGTTGCCAGGTTGGTCAACAGACCGAGCCCTAACAGTACCCCCCCCCTCTACGGGAGCCACCAGGCGACCTGCCAGGCTTGTCAGGGTGACGGCGATAGAACTCAGCGAGCAGACCAGGGTCCATGATGAGCTGGCGGGATACCCAGCTTCGTTCCTCCACCCCATAGCCCTCCCAGTCAACCAAATACTGGAACCCCCGTCCCCTGCGTCGGACGTCCATCAGCCGACGGACCTTCCACTGTGGATGCCCATCCACAATCTCAGGGGGAGGCGGAGCTGGGGCCGGAGGCATAAGGGGGCTCTCGGAGACAGGCTTTACTCGGGACACATGAAAAACCGGATGGATCTTCATGGAGGCCGGGAGCTTAAGACGCACAACTGCAGGACTGGGTACTTCCTGGATCTCGAAGGGTCCAACGAACCGGGGATTCAGCTTCTTGGCAGAGGACTGAAGGGGGAGATCCTTGGTGGACAGCCAGACTCTCTGTCCGGGTTGGTAAGCTGGTGCTGTGGATCGGCGACGGTTAGCTCCTCGTCTGGCACGTTCCGTAGCACGGAGCAGCGCAGCCCTGGTGATCTCCCAGACACGACGACAGCGGTCCAGATGAGTCTGCACGGAGGGAACCTCCACTTCGGACTCCTGTGCAGAGAAGACGGGCGGCTGGTAACCCAGGGATGCCTCAAAGGGCGAGAGGCCGGTGACGGAGCTGACCAGGGAGTTGACCGCATACTCCACCCAGGGGAGAAACTGACTCCAGGAGGTTGGCTTCTTGGCAGCGACGCAACGGAGAGCAGATTCCACACTCTGGTTCATTCTCTCAGTCTGTCCGTTAGTCTGCGGATGATATCCCGACGAAAGGCTGACCGAGGCGCCCAACCCCTTGCAGAAAGCACGCCACACACGGGAAACAAACTGGGGCCCTCTGTCTGACACAATGTCCTTGGGAAGTCCATGCAAACGGAAGACGTGGCTCATCAGGAGGTCAGCGGTTTCTGAAGCAGAAGGAAGCTTAGGCAAAGCCACCAGGTGAACACCCTTGCTGAAGCGATCCACCACCGTCAGGATCACTGTGTTGCCCTGAGACGGAGGAAGTCCAGAGACAAAATCCAACGCCACATGGGACCAGGGCCGACTGGGAATAGGAAGGGGCTGCAGCAGACCAGCCGGTGCCTGGTGAGAGGCCTTGCTGCGGGCACAGATGGTGCAGGCCATGACGAACTCCTTGACGTCCCTCCTCATAGTGGGCCACCAGAACCGTCGAGCTATGAAAGTGAAAGTGCGGTGGACTCCAGGGTGGCAAGCGAGCTGACTGGTGTGGCCCCATTTGAGGACCCGAGACCTCACTGAGTCCGGAACAAACAGTCGGCGAGGCGGCACGTTGCTCGGGGCTGGACTGGAGCGCAAGGCGCGCTTGACCACCGTTTCAAGGCCCCAGGTCACCACGCCAACGACCTTGGTCTCAGGGAGGACGGGACTTGGTTCCACCGTTACAGGTTCCTTAAGGTGTTGACGAGACAGAGCATCTGCCTTGGTGTTGCGGGAGCCAGGACGATAAGTCAGTGTGAAGTCGAACCGACTGAGGAAGCTGGCCCACCGTGCCTGCCGACCATTGAGACGTTTGGTTGCCCGGATGAACGTCAGGTTCTTATGATCAGTCCAGATGGTAAATGGATGCTCTGCCCCCTCCAGCCAATGGCGCCATTCCTCAAGTGCAGCCACTACAGCGAGAAGCTCCCGATTACCAACATCGTAGTTCTCCTCGGCGGGAAGGAACCGGCGGGAGAAGAACGCGCAAGGATGAACCTTCTGGTCGGCCTCTGATCGTTGGGAGAGCACAGCCCCCAATCCGGTGTCCGAAGCGTCCACCTCAACTATGAACTGCCTCTTGGGATCGGGATGGAGTAGGACGGGGGCACTGGTGAACCTCTCCTTGAGCGACAGAAATGCAGAGCGAGCAGCTGGGGACCAGACGAACGGCTGAGAGGGGGAGGTTAGACGGGTGAGGGGTTCTGCTACAGAGCTGTAGTTTCGGACGAACCTCCTGTAAAAGTTCGCGAACCCGAGGAAGCCCTGCAGTTCCTTACGTGACTTAGGATCCGGCCATTCCACCACCGCTTTGATCTTGCGAGGATCAGCTCGAGTCTTGCCTCCCTCCACGATAAAACCTAAGTAGTCCACTGACTCAGAATGGAACAGGCATTTCTCAGCCTTGACGAACAGCCGGTTACGAAGGAGGCGTTCGAGAACCTGCCGCACGTGCTGGACATGCTCCTCGAGGGACCTAGAGAAGATGAGGATGTCATCAAGGTAGACGACAACGAATTGGTCGAGCATGTCGCGAAGGATGTCATTCATGAGTGCCTGGAACACCGCCGGGGCGTTGGTGAGGCCGAACGGCATTACCAGGTACTCATAATGACCACGGGAGTCTTAAAGGCTGTCTTCCACTCGTCCCCTTTCCGGATCCGAACGAGATGGTAGGCGTTCCGGAGATCCAGCTTAGTGAAGACAGTCGCCTGGGTCAGGGGTTCGAGGGTGGAGCTCATCAGAGGCAGGGGGTATTTATTCTTGATGGTGATGTCGTTGAGTTGGCGATAATCAATGCAGGGTCGGAGACCACCATCCTTCTTCTTAACGAAAAAGAAACCAGCTGCCACCTGGGAGGATGAGGGTCGGATGAGCCCTGCCGCCAACGATTCTGAAATGTAATCGTCCATAGCAGCCTTCTCGGGGATGGAAAGGCTGTAAAGACGACTGCTAGGGAGAGAGGCCCCAGGACGGAGGTTGATAGCACAATCATATGGCCGATGCGGAGGGAGAGACTGAGCCCGCGTCTTGCTGAAGACCTCCCCGAGATCATGATACTCGGGAGGAACAGAGGAAAGATCGGGAGGAGGGGCAATCGGAACAGTCTGGACTGCTGGACCAGGTGCGGCCTGAAGACACCGGGCGTGACAGGAGGAGCTCCACTCCAAAATGTTACCAGACGACCAAGCAATGTGTGGCTCATGCTGAGCCAACCAGGGACGCCCCAAGATCACAGGAACTAAGGGAGACTGGATGACGAAGAACTGAAGGCTCTCCACATGGTTTCCAGCAATAGTGAGAGACACGGGACAGGACTGTCGGGTAACACTGGCCAGGCGGCGCTCATCCAGAGCAAAGGCCTCTATTGGCCTCTCCAATTCCTCACATGGAATGTTAGCTTGAGCAGCAAACGTAGAGTCCAAGAAACACCCATCAGCTCCCGAATCGATGAGTGCGCCTACAGTGAGCCGCTGGTCTGCCCAAGCCAGGGTAACGCTCACAAGATGGTTAGCCGGAGCAGGATGGCGGGAACAGGAAAGACGGCTCACTAGGATCTCCCGGGGTCCCAGTGAGCCTAATCTTTTGGCCGCGTAGGACACTCGCTGATCCGGTGTCCCTTAAGACCGCAGTAAAGACAGAGACCTGCCTTGAACCGGGCCTCACGTTCAGCGGGAGTCAGTCGTGTACGCCCAAGCTGCATAGGTTCCTCCTCTGTCACTGTCTGGGAGGAGGAGAGGCTTGCCACAGGGGAAGTGGAGTGCGACGAAGAAGAGCCCCCTTCGGAAGCTCTGGATGGCTGAGAGGTAGAAACGGTTCCCCGTAGACCTCGCTCGCGCCTTCTCTCGCGGAGACGTCCATCGATGCGGATGGCAAGGCTGATAAGGTCGTCGAGAGAGGTAGGATCCTCCCGGGTGGCTAGCTGATCCCTGACGGCATCGCTGAGGCCCCTACGGAAGGTTACCCGAAGTGACTGGTCGTTCCAGCCACTCTCAGCCGCAGCCAGCCTGAACTCGACTGAGTAATCAGTGACACTGCCACTGCCCTGCTGGATCCTGCTCAATCGGACACCCGGATCCTGACCGTACACTGGATGATGGAATACCTTCCGAAGCTCAGCCACAAAGTCATCGTAGGAAGAGCAGAAACTGGCCCCCATGGACCAGGAAGCAGTGGCCCACTGAGCAGCGCGGCCAGTCAGCAGGTTAGTCACGTAAGCAACTTTTGCAGCATCTGTGGTGAACCCCCTGGAATGGTGGGCGAAGACAAGCTCACACTGCATGATGAACGTGGCACAGGTCTCAAAGTTGCCATCAAAAGGCCTGGGATTGGAGATACTGGGCTCCCGGAAATCCGAAACATAAACGGTAGGATTGTCTAAGGCAACGGCTGCGGGCACTGCTGGAGGAGGGGCGGCCGGAACTGGTGGGACAGCTGGCTGGATGGTGATAGCCGCTGTGAGAGTTCGCAACTGCTTAAGAACCTCCTCTTGTTGGCTCGCGAGCGCCGCTTGCTGGGCCGAAAGAGAATCCACCGAAGCCTGGAGGGGTTGCACCTGAGCCCGGAGGCCCTGCATGGCAACAGCGGCCTCTTGTAGTTGCTGGCCGTGGGAGGCTGTAAGCTGAATCTGCTTATAGAGAGCAGCCTGGACAGGATTGGCGTCTGGGTTGTCTGGGTTCATAGTGAAGGCGAGTTCGTACTGTTAAGGTTTGTAGAACGAACCCAATAGCGACAACACAAGACAAAGTAAAGCACCAACCTGGCAGGACTCGTAGAGGAGAGCCGGCCGGGCCTGGACAGAAGGGGGAGGCGCTTCAGGCGGAACTTGACAATAGCTTCTTAAAAATGGGAAAACGTAAACTGCCCCCTTAATCCGAAAAGGAAAAAAAGTAAACTGCTCCTTTAAAGTCCGAAAGGGAAAAAACGTAAACTGCTCCTTTAAAGTCCGAAAGGGAAAAAACACAAACTGCTCCTTTAAAGTCCGAAAGGGGAAAAAACACAAACTGCTCCTTTAAGGTAGAAGTCCAACCGAGTAATAAGATCCACAGTGAGAGAGGAGAAATTAGAATATCAAAAACTTGATCTCAACTAGAAAATCACGATGGGAAAATCCAATGGGGAAAACACAAAGAGAGTTCTTCTCCGAACAAGCTCTCAAGGAGAACTGACACAAGGGAATAATCAAACAAGCAAAAACACGGAGAATACTACAATCTGTACTCCACCGGGAGACACAGAAATGTCACAAAACTCGAGACGAAGAATTTACTCACGGGACTGTTCAGGACGAACTCGCGACGAGTTCTGGAAAGCAAACAAACTTATACTAGAGTGGTTAACGAGTAGGTAGGCTGCAGGTGTTTCAGACGCGCCCTTCCCCCGCTCTCATTGCTGGTTGCCAGGTTGGTCAACAGACCGAGCCCTAACAGTACCCCCCCCTCTACGGGAGCCACCAGGCGACCTGCCAGGCTTGTCAGGGTGACGGCGATAGAACTCAGCGAGCAGACCAGGGTCCATGATGAGCTGGCGGGATACCCAGCTTCGTTCCTCCACCCCATAGCCCTCCCAGTCAACCAAATACTGGAACCCCCGTCCCCTGCGTCGGACGTCCATCAGCCGACGGACCTTCCACTGTGGATGCCCATCCACAATCTCAGGGGGAGGCGGAGCTGGGGCCGGAGGCATAAGGGGGCTCTCGGAGACAGGCTTTACTCGGGACACATGAAAAACCGGATGGATCTTCATGGAGGCCGGGAGCTTAAGACGCACAACTGCAGGACTGGGTACTTCCTGGATCTCGAAGGGTCCAACGAACCGGGGATTCAGCTTCTTGGCAGAGGACTGAAGGGGGAGATCCTTGGTGGACAGCCAGACTCTCTGTCCGGGTTGGTAAGCTGGTGCTGTGGATCGGCGACGGTTAGCTCCTCGTCTGGCACGTTCCGTAGCACGGAGCAGCGCAGCCCTGGTGATCTCCCAGACACGACGACAGCGGTCCAGAATTAGATCTATGCAGTCAGTGACAGTCAATGAGCCACTCTGTAAACCTTTTGTTGCAAAATCGCTGCTCTCGAATAATTTCCCGAATGTAACCAGCAAAAACAAAAATTTCTTCGTCTGAATTTGTTGCAAAAGTGATTCGGCTTCAACTTTAGTGTGACCACTAGTTTTGGAAAATTGTGCTAGCGTTTCCAAGATAACGTCAAGTAACACCAAAACCTTGCTCACTGATCCTGATTTCGAGCTCCATCTTGTGTCTGTTGACCGCTCTAACTCCAGGCATCGTCTGTTAGGATGAAGCTCTTTCTGTATTTCGAGGAATTTAGCGTGTCTGTGCGCACCTGTCATGAAACTGTATAGCGAGTTCAGTGTCTCGAAAAAAGTGCTGACGTGTCCCGACACTTTCCATGCGGTGCAAAGAACTAAATTAAGACGGTGGGAATTACAGTGGACGTATACCGCGTCTGGAAAAGTGCGTTTTAAAATAACATGCACACCCCCCCTCTGTTCCCTGACATTACGGAAGCCCCGTCATAGCTTAAACCCACGCACAGAGAGGGAGCAAGTTCCAGTGTTTGCAGCACTTCTAAAATCTTCTCAGATATCGCGTTTGCACTCATATCACCGGTGTCTAAAAATCCAATTGCTCTTTCTTTTATTGTCCCTGCATGAATGTACCTAATGCACACAGCGACCAGTTCACGCTTTGACATATCCTTATATTCGTCCGCTAATATGGCATAGTAGGTGGCGGGTGATTCACGCAGCTCTGCTTTTATCTTGCGCAACAGTAATGAGGCAGCAGATTCTAGCAATTCCTTCTGAATTTTTGCACTCATGAGCGTTGCATTTTTAGGCATTTGTTGAAGGCGACTTTGAATTTCTGGGTCGTATCTGGAAATGAATTTAAACAATTCTAAAAAATGTCCCTTGTTTAGTGCTTCTGCTTTCTCGCTTTCTTTGTGTCCACGTAATGACAGTTCTTGTTTTGCACAGAACATAACAATGTCCAGAATCACCTTTACGTGATCACGATTTCTTTCCACGAATGAGCGGTCCATTGCCTCAGGGTTTAGTTGGTCTAGAACAGTCCCCCGACCTTGCAGGCTTGCTCTGTATCCCTCAAATTTACCAAGTGCAGTACAATGGGGTTTGCTAGCCTGATGTTTCGAGCATGCCTGGCGGAGGTGCTTCCAATCTACAAACCCGCTTCGAAAAAACGTGTTTTCCATATGGGGCCCGGGAAATGCCTACACATTTTACAGAAAACAGCGTTCCTTGCTGAGCTGTATTCAAGGCACTTAAATTCTTCATACCACTTATGGGAAAAAGAACGTAATTTTCCTGAAATGTTGGTTGCGGGGAACACTAATTTAGGCTGCGAGGGTGGCTCATCCACAGCAGACAAATCTGGCGGGGGCATGGTCAAGGGAATCGTCTCACCGTCGTCAGAGGGGGAAGGAGAAGCTGCCTGCAACGGAGAAGCTGTAGCCTCCTCTGTCGTTCTCTCCGGCGGTATCTCACTCTCATTGGGCGGCTCAGTCGGTGCTGGAGCAGGTGTGTGTCATGTACCGGTTTGGCATGTAAGGGCACCCGTATGTATGTGACGTCACCTGTTGATGTGGGGAAAAGCGCGAGGAATATTGTTCGGGCAGTCTTGCAATACGGTGGAATAAAGCAAGCCACGTTAGGCATTGTGTAATAACGGTGTGCCTAATCATTTATAATTAATGACACCTAAATAAGCATATAGGTGGGAATAACAGATCAGAACAATGGCGACGAGTGATGTACCAAGCCTAAGCTAAGTGATGAGCTAAAGTTCGTAACGTTTAGTTAGATCTAAAGTGTAGCTAACAGTTGTAGCTAGCTAGCGCGGCAGCATGGAAAAGACAGCATGCGTACCGGCGTTTGATTGCTACTCCGACCCGGCGACTTTGGGGCCGCGGTGGACAAGATGGCTAATGTCATTTGAACTGTTTGCTGATGGGAAAGGTCTGATCATCGATGATAACACCGAGGATGCAGTGAAGCAGCGCCGGAGAGCACTTCTTTTGCATCACGCAGGTTCAGACACACAGGACATCTTTTCAACTTTGGACGGCGCCGAAGAGGTGACTGATTATGATGCCGCTGTTGCAGCTTTGAACAGATATTTCGTGCCTCAAGTAAATGCTACATTCGCCCGCCAGACATTTCAGAAAATCTCCCAGAATCAAGGGGAGACAGTACAACAATTCGCTACACGCTTGAGACGTGCGGCAAAAGACTGCGGTTTTGGTGGAGACAGACGATCAGATTAGAGACGCAATTGTAAGCAAATGCACGTCAAGTTATATTCGCCGTAGACTCCTTGAGGAGCGTGGTTTGGTGCTTGCTCGCGCTCTCGAGCTGGCGGCACAGTGCGAACAAATTGAAGAACAAATGGCGGAGATGTCTGTGAGGGAGGGGAAAGCAGAGGCGACTGTGAGTCGTGTCTCACAGAAAGGAGGGAAATATCAGAAGAGAGGACAAGGGAGACCGGGCGCGGATAGAGGAAAAACGGACAAAATGGACAAAACGTGTTTTAGATGTGGACATTCAGACCACTTTGGGAAAGACCCCAATTGTCCCGCGCGCGGCAAAACGTGTCGCAAATGCAACGGTAGAGAGCATTTCGCAAAACGATGCAAAACAAAAGGTGCAACAGGAAAGGGAAAAGTGCATAAAATAGAGATAGAAGAAAATGATTATGCCTTTGTATTGAGTGATACAAACAAGTCAGATAGGCGCAACATAAATGTGGGGGGAGTTAGCTTGAAGATGCTTGTCGACTCCGGGGCTACTTGCAATATGATAGACGAAAAGACCTGGGAGGGTTTAAAGTCAGAGAAAATTAGGTGTCACTCATATGTCCCAAAGCCGGAAAGGAAACTATTTTCTTATTCATCTAACCAACCTCTACCCATTAAAGGGGCGTTCACATGCAAAGTAAAAATAGGAGAACGCTGTGAACAAGCAGAATTCATAGTAATCAGAGGTGATGGAGAACCACTACTAGGAAAAGAGTTGGCCATGAAACTAGGTGTACTGAAAATAGATGCCAACGTATCAGCCGTCAGAGACATGAACCAATCACTTCAGCAGCAGTACCCTGTTGTGGTTACACCGCCCCGAGCTGCCTCCCCGGCACGTTCAAGCCACTCCCCCAGCTCGGACGTGCCGGAAACATCCGAGCGCTCGGCTCGCGCTCTGAGGAGACGAGCGCTGCACTGCACCAGGTGTTTGCCATCATCCATCAGGCACACCTGTGGCAATCAGGCAGCCTTCTACAAGAAGCCTCCCAGAACGTCTCTCACTGCTTCGACGTACTGAACCCTGCGGTGAAGTTCCGATAAGCCCTCCAGCGTTCCTTGCTTTCTGTTTATTCCCCAGTGTCTTATCTTCGTGTCTCTGTTGCCTCCCAAGACTCTCCCTCCGCGATTTCCACGGCTCCCCCGTCCCCAGCGACCTTCACGTTTCTCCCCGGACCTCTCCTGCGATCTCCCCCCTTGTCCCTCTATCTGGACTCCTCCTTTCGGACTCGACTTCCCGGATCTCGGACCTGGACTTTCTCGGACAACCCCTCTTGGATCACGGACTGGACTTTCTCGCCAGGTGCACGCACATTTCTTCAACACCTCCTGGTCATTTACATACCGCACCACACATTGGCTAAAAACACTCGCACATAGTTATACACGCAAACCACGGGACACCACACATAGTTTATTCACACATCCCACTAACGGAACGCCTTTTTTCACCATACATTTCCCTCCCACAATAAAACCCCCCCTTTGTAGATTTAGAAGTCATCTCGTGTCTGTCTGTCTTGGGTTTCGCCACACGGGTCAGGTTCTGGTGCGCGAGCATAACAGAACGTCGAAGCCATTATGGACCCAGGCAAACCCAAGGAGCGGACGGTCCCTGTGACGCCCCTGAGCCCCGTCCCCCTAGAGGCAGTAGTAAGAAGTCACAGTTGCCAACTTGCCTCTCTCAACTCAGAGCTTACTACTGCCTTCACCCGTGTCACCGGAGAGATCAGCGATCTTCAGTCCGGCTCCCAGGCCGCGACGAGCGCGTTAGATGCCCTCACCGCGCAGATCGCTGTACTCTCCACAGCGGTCTCCAGGATGAGCGACCACCCTGCCCTGGCCTCGGTCTCTGCCCCCAGCTCGGCCTCCGGTTTCCCCGTTTCTGGTCCCGACGTTCCCCCTCCTCCGAGTCGACCCCCGGTGCGAGCCTAACCTCCCCTGCCCCAATGCCTTCGGTGGGGAGTTCGAGCTGTGCAGGGGTTTCCTTGGTCAGTGTGAGCGCCTGTTCAAACACCAGCCAGCTAGGTATAGGACAGGAGAGACCAAGGTAGCCCTTGTCATGTCCCTCCTCACCGGCAAAGCCCTCAGCTGGGCCATAGCGACGGTAGGCCATACCGAGCAGCTCGCCTCGGACTATGGTGCCTTCCGCCGCGAGTTCAATCTGGTGTTCGACCACCCAGCTGACGGGCAGGACGCTGCCGGCCGCCTCCATTCCATCCAACAGTGAGCCAGGTCGGTGGCAGATTATTCCTTGGAGGTAAGGATACTCGCGGCAGACAGTGGGTGGGATGACACTGCGGTCAAGAGCGCGTACAGGAGGGGGCTGAGCGAGCCCATCAAAGATCTCATCGTTCGGGACCGCCCTGCCTCCTTCAACGAGCTCGTCGCCCTCCAGATGGACGAACGGCTGCGGGAGCGGCGCCAGGAACGCGCCCCGCGCGCTGGCCCCTCCCATAGACCAACCCCCGTCCGTCCTACCGGTGCCTTCCCTGGGTCAGCGTCCCGTGGGCTCTCTCCACCCTCACACTCCCCCTCGCAACCCTGGGTGGCTTCTGGATCCAGGCCGGAGGAGGAGCCCATGCAGTTGGGTCGGTCACGGCTCCCGCTGGAGGTTAGGGAGCAGAGGATGCATGGCCACCTCTGCCTCTACTGCGGGAGGTCGGGCCACTATATCAAGGCCTGCCCGACTCGCCCAAAAAGACCCGGCTCACCAGTGAGGGGTGTCCTAGTGAGCCTGACGACCCTTCC